>NW_007729892.1:120039-134382 GCF_000696425.1 Galeopterus variegatus
TTTTTGATCTTGGTTCCCTTGACACCCACTTTCAGAGCTCTCTCAGGGAAATGCCTGCACTTTTGGAAGTCTACTTTAGATGACAGGGTGTGAAGTTTATGCAAGGGACTATTTTGTCAAATTATCCTGGCCGTCACTTTCATATTATGATTCAGAACTGAAAAGTCAGATTCTTTTTGAAAAACTAGTCAACCCACATGCTCCAGTGTAAACCAAAGAGGAGAAAAAGTCAAAATCAGAATTCAAAATATTAAATTCTGTGTGGGATGTAAACCAGAAATTAGTCGTATTTGCATTAATGCCAAACAAATAATGGCACTTTTGATACTGGGCTACAATCATACTTCATATGGTAATTTTTCTCTTACAAGTAAGGGGCATTCTTCACTCTCTAATTATAATAGTATTAGTCTGTTTTTGCTGCATATAAAAGAATACCTGACATTGGGTAATTTATAAGAAATCAAAATTTATTTCTTACAGTTTCAGAGGCTGGGAAGTCCAAAGTCCAGGAAATACATTTAGTGAGGGCCTGGTACTTGGTGATGACTCCAGTGGTGCAGGGCATCACGCGGCAAAAGGGCAGAAGCAGAGAGAGAGAAAGCTCCTCACCTGCTCTCCTTTTAAAGCCATTGTAACCACAACCATGACCACCATTATACTGTGAATGGATTCATCCATTAAAAACTGTACAGTCCTCACAAACTAGTCACCTCTTAAAGGCCCCACCTTTCAATTACCATAGTAGGATTTCCCACCCTCTTAACACTGTTACAATGCAGATTAACTCTTCACACATGAAACTTTGGGGGACACATTCAACCCACAGCAATTATGTTCTGAAAAAACCCAAATGACTGATACTTAGCTTGTATTTACATAGCACTCTTGAATAAACTCTTTCACCCAGAATAGATTTCTGTTAGCTTTTCACTCATTAGAGGCAAAGTGTCTCTAATGTAACTAACATCTCCAAACTCCACTGTGATTGTTTAGGACAAACCTAAATGACTATAACCTTGGAAACAGACAACCAGCAAGTCAGAGAAGTGGACAAAAACCCACCGCTTAAAAATAATACTGGAATGTGTCAATTTGGTCCTGAGTAGTTTGGGTTTCTTACTGAGGCCTGAATCACTGAATTTCTTGTGACATCTCTATTCCCACTTTTTTTTTGTAGGTTAATTAATTTAAATGAGAGCATTAAGTGACCATCTACCCCATCTACCTCATCCTAGGACAATTTAAGCTGGCGGACCCACCTATCCTCCTGGCCTTCCCAACCTTTTCCTTGTCTTGGTCCACTTGTGTGTCCTGCTACTGACCCAAAGGCTACTCTCCTGTTCTCAGCACAATACTCACACTGTGGGACTTCTCACGTGGACCCCTGCTGGACTCTTGCTACTCAATACATGGTTCTTGAAACAGCAGCCTTGGCATTCCCTATAAGTTTTCTAGAAATGTAGAATCTCAGTCGCCACCCCAGCCTGGGTAATCATAGCTGATCCTTTAGTCAGATACCTGGAGGGTCTTGCCCACATTACAGTTCCAAACACCCCATGGCTGGGTGTTCTGGGTCATGTGACTGTTTTTCTCTCTTTGACTCCAAGTCCTGATCCTCCCAGCCCAGTCTCAGTGCCTGCTCCCACCCCTCCAGCCACCGCTGTGGGGATCATCTGACCGTGGCCTTCACCCTTTGGTGCTGGGCAAGGGAGAGAGGCTCAGAAGTTCCTCCTCGTGGGTAGAGATGCACTGCTGCATTGGTTTTAATTATTCTGCATGTGTTTTCCTCCCTATAATAGTTTACAAATTCCCTTAAGGGCAGAGTCCATTCATGATTCATCTCTTTATCACACCAAGTGCCCTGGATGTGCCTCCTTTAGCAATAAATTTAATTTATTAAATTAACGAGTGTATGTATGTGATGTGAAATGGCTGAGACTTGGAGCTTGCATTTCAAAAATTGCTGGAGTATGTACTCAAGATCTTTGACAACCGAAGAGTAAATGTTGGTAGAGGAAGAGACACTAATTGCAAATTTAATAGATTTTGTGTTCAGACAGGTACATTCAGCCCCTCGTGAGGCTACTTACAAGTCTTTACAGGTCTTTGTAAAGGGGGAGGTTAGTACCAAAGTCATAGGATTAGTGAGATAAATAATTTAGATAACATATATAAAGCACATAACAAGCTGCTTGACACATGATCAGCACTCAATAAATCTGTTTGCTCTTCCCCATTTCTAACTCAGCTGCACAAAGAAATACAAATCATACATGCTTCATTGTGAAGGGATTACAAGGTAATGACATTTAAATGTAATTATTTTCTCTCCATCTTGTCTAAAAAGAGAATTTGAAGTAATTAAAAAAAAGTAAGAGTAGTGGTCCAAAAGGGGGAAAGACAAACCTCTCACAGTTCAGTCATACTTGTAAACACAAAATTCACTGATGAAGAGAAGCCTGTCTATAAGATTTCTGGAGTCAAGGTGAGTAGGAAAACATCTTAAGTTTAATGAGTGTCAGCACAGCTAAGAAGGAGGAGAGTACTTCTGCTCTGCTGAGCAAAGAGGAAGCTCTGAAAACGTTTCTTATGAGAACCCTTCGGCAGGGCCACACAGTGAACATGCAGTGGGAGGTATTTATGTCATGCAATAACATATACATATCATACAACGGAACATGTTTCTTTCATAAACACAATCCATATCCATGTGTCCCATAACAATGATCTCAAATAAACATCGAAGGCATAACAATGAAATTCAATTCATGGAAGGTCACATTCCCTCATCCTCTCCCTCCTTTGAAAATACCTCCTTCTCTAAGTGAACTCTGCCTCTCCTTGAGCAGGCGTCGTCGCCCGTGCATGTGGCTCTGCCGCAGGACTTGCACTCATGCTGCGGTGATGTGCTATTGACCTGTTCATGCATAGCTCGCTGTGGATTGTGAGCGTGAGCATCACCTTGTTCACTTTGTGCCTCTGCTGTCTGCAGTGGTGCCTGGGGCTGATGGTCAGTAATGAATGAATGAACAGCAGCGAGCAATAGGCATGGTGGTCCTCAGCTCTGGTTGCACTTTAGATTTCTCTGGGGAGCTTTTATATAGAATCAATGCCTGGAAACTTCTCCTAGAGGTTCTGACTTAATTGGCTTGGGGTAAAGAACTGTCACAGATACTTTATAAGCTGGTCAAAGTGATACAAATGTACAATCAGAGCTGACAACCAATAGGATGGTTATCTAAATACACTAATTTAATAAGATTATAGCATAATTTTAACCAATTATGACATTGTATTAGTCTGTTTCTGTTGCTTATAACAAAATACACAGAACTGGGTAATTTAAAAGAAAATGAAATTTATTGCTTATAGTATCTGAGGCTGGGAAGTCCAAAGTCCAGGGAACACTTCTGGTGAGAGCTTTGGTGGTGGTGACAGTGACCCAGTGGTCTCAGATTGCAAGGTGGTGGAGGCAGAGAGAGCAAGAGAGATATAGCTAACTTCTTCATTCACTCTCCTTTTAAAGCCGTCGGAACCACACCCCTGACCACCATTTTTAACCCATTCACTGCTGTGTGTTCCTACAATCCAATCACCTCTTCAAGGCTCCACCTTTCCATTACCATAATAGGATTTCCAATCCTCTTAACAGTCACAGTGGGGGCCAGTTTCTAATACATGAAACATGGGGGACACAATTCAAGCTTCAGTGAGTTTTGGGGGGACATTATTCAATACACTACAGACGGGAAGCTTGGTAGTGTGACAGATATGAAGAAAACACAGTTCTTGCCCTTGAGCTAACAATTTAGTAGCAAGAGATAGACATTCCAACCATCGCATCCCATGGCAATGACGATAGAAGGCGTCTGATGTCTCCTGTGTGCCAGTCACAGCGTACTTTACAACACGTATTCTCTTATTTAATCGCTACACCCACCCCTGGAGAAAAGCATTATGATTATTTAATCCCATTTTACAAGATGAGAAAACTGGAGCTGAGTTAATAGGAGAGTATGGACTTGACTTCAAACCATCTTAACTTTTGACCTTTTCATTTTGGAGGGAATACATTTCTGAGAGTGCCTTTCTAGACTCTAAAGCACACACACAAATAGAAAGAAAACATACCACAGCATGCATTGGGGCTGACCGTGTGGAACCTGGTGCCTGTGTTGGGTGTGTCCGTCCCGGAATGTGGTGGAGCTGGCGGTCACCGGCAGGCGCTCAGGCTGGAGCGAGGAGGCAGACCTGACCAGGAGCAATGAGCCGGAGCCCCGTTCTACTCAGGTGGGAAGGGAGGGTGCCTGGGGTTGAAGAACTTTAGGATTACGTAGCTGGCAAAAGTGCTTTCTCCACACCATGCCCCATTTCAAGCGCTTTATGAGCATTGACTCAATCCTCATGAGACCCTGTGAGGAATGGACTGTTGTCTCTAATTCACTGTTGATAGAAAAGAGAAAACATATTTAAGCCACTTGCCCAAGTGCACCTTCAGTGAGAACCACGATAGGCATCCGGGAGGTCTGTCTCCTGCTTGCCCCCGGGGGAGGTGGCCCTTCGTGGTAGTTGATCTAGGCTGGTTTCAACCAGAGGTCTGGTGGAGGCTACATGTAATGCTGGGTTACATTTTATGATTTGGAGAACTGCTGTTATTACCACCATCATCACTCTTTTTAAACCCAGGCCCGTCCTCAGCGCCCTGGGAGGTGTAAGTAGGGGTGGGCCCTCGGCTACTGACCATCTCCCCACCCACTGCAGCCTCGTTCCTCAGAGATCGCTTTTGGAGTCNGCAATGAGCCGGAGCCCCGTTCTACTCAGGTGGGAAGGGAGGGTGCCTGGGGTTGAAGAACTTTAGGATTACGTAGCTGGCAAAAGTGCTTTCTCCACACCATGCCCCATTTCAAGCACTTTATGAGCATTGACTCAATCCTCATGAGACCCTGTAAGGGTCTGTAATGGACCCTGTAATGGACCCTGTAAGGAATGGACTGTTGTCTCCAATTCACTGTTGATAGAAAAGAGAAAACATATTTAAGCCACTTGCCCAAGTGCACCTTCAGTGAGAACCACGATAGGCATCTGGGAGGTCTGTCTCCTGCTTGCCCCCGGGGGAGGTGGCCCTTCATGGTAGTTGATCTAGGCTGGTTTCAACCAGAGGTCTGGTGGAGGCTACATGTAATGCTGGGTTACGTTTTATGATTTGGAGAACTGCTGTTATTACCATGATGATCACTCTTTTTAAACCCAGGCCCGTCCTCGGCGCCCTGGGAGGTGTAAGTAGGGGTGGGCCCCCGGCTACTGACCATCTCCCCACCCACTGCAGCCTCGTTCCTCAGAGATCGCTTTTGGAGTCACAAAAGATTTTAAAGACAGAAAATTGTATAAACTGCCAAAATAGCAGTATTACTCATCTTACTTTATTTCCCTCCTACTCACAGTGCCCACACCCCCAGCTTTACCTGGCACCTCCTGCACGTGGGGCCCTGCAAGCGCTGACCCCAGCCAGCTCCCTCCGGCAGATCTTCTTCTCTTTTCACTCTATACATGTGCACATGCACACACACATGCACTGTGCTTTTTAGTTCTTCATCCACATTTAGGTGTGATTCATAGTCCTGTCCAAATATTCACAAGTGTCTGTAGAAAAGCAGGTCTGGAAAACCTTTTGTTATTTTTTATTATTTGGCAAATAGTTGCACACAAGGTTTCATGCCTTACCCCTGCCCCCTCCAATGGTAGCTGCCCAGGGGTATCACTTGGGCTAGTTAGTGCTGGGGTCCATCTTCCCCCCGTCGACTGTGTCTCTATTAGGGACCTGCCATGTCTTAGGCATTGCTCTGGAGGCCTGCGTTTTTGAAAAACTCCAGGCTTCCAAGAGTTTACAGCCTACCAAGGGAAAGTTTTTAAAAAGCCAGACATCTGCCTATAAACTTTCCTTCTTAAAGCAGATAGGTTTCTGCTTTAAGATCCTGGGAGCCAAACCTGGACTTCTTAGAATGCCCCCTCCAATGGTAGCTGCCCAGGGGTATCACTTGGGCTAGTTAGTGCTGGGGTCCATCCTCCCCCTGTCGACTGTGTCTCTATTAGGGACATGCCATGTCTTAGGCATTGCTCTGGAGGCCTGCGTTTTTGAAAAACTCCAGGCTTCCAAGAGTTTACAGCCTGCCAAGGGAAAGTTTTTAGAAAGCCAGACATCTGCCTATAAACTTTCCTGATAGGTTTCTGCTTTAAGATCCTGGGAGCCAAACCTGGAACTCTTAGAGAAACCAAATGTGAAGCCTAAGTCTCTCCATTGTTCCTGGAGAAAGCCCAGACGGAGAAAGTATAAAGTTGCTGTCAGTAAACACTGTCCCAGTTCAGTTTCTTTCACCAAAACAGGGGCAGGGGCTACTGCACCAACATTTTACCAGGAGCCTCAGGCAGGTGTGGATTGCAGGGGTGGACACAGGCTAGGCTCCAGGTGGGGCAGCTGCTTAACAGTGAAAGTAAAGACGATATGCTTCTAGTCAGTAGCAAGAAACCGGGGAGGCTGATGGTGAACTCAGAAGTCCTTGTAGGTGGGTTCTCACCTATATATCCTATGGTGCCAAGGCTCCCTGCCCTGCCCCATCCCTGGCCTGCATGGTTAGATTAGACCCTGCTGCATCTTTCCAGAAACCTCACAGGGCAGTCCATGCACAGGAGTCCCTCCCAGCACCCCTCAGTGCCTCTCCACCATCTAGAGCCATTGCAGGACTCGTCTTTTTCCCCTCTTGGTGAAAGCCACCTGTTCCAGGACTTCTCTCCTCATTCTTCCTGAACCTTCAAAGGTAAAATCACTAACTTGGATAATGGTGGCTAGAGTAGCCTGCAAGACCCCACATTCTTTCTCTTCTCTTGAGGTCTCATGGTTTTCATTTTGTCAATGATTTATTTATTTGTGTTTTCTCCCCTCTTTGTTCCAGAATGGGCTTAAGCCAGTGTTCAGCATGAAGGGGAACTGAACAAATCAGCAAACAGGGCTGTGAAGACCAAGTGCACATGAGAGCAGAGGCAGGAGGTGCTGGCCTGGAAACGAAGGGTGTGGAGCCGCCTGTTTCCTGAGAGGAGCCACGGAGCAGGCTGCCAGCTCCCTGCAGCCACGGCTCTGCCTCCGAGTGTGAGTCATCAGTTGTAGACACATCAAAATGAAGAGTCTTTAACTACAACTGGATCCTTTCTCAGCTGAAGTAATCATTAATGCATTCAATTATGAAAGAACCAATTATGGAATTATCAAAGAAAATATGCTAAACTCCAAATACATATGCCAAAGTATGTGGCAAAATATCTGTTCTCATGTTGGAGGTGATGGAGATGTGTTTAAAAATTATGGTTGGAAATTTGACTTAAAATAATTCTTGAGATTCAGATGCAGAGGGTAGTTTGCAGATTGGCAGAGCTCAGAAATCAATTCAACTTTCTGCCGAGTCCTTTTCCAAGAAAAGACGAGTGAAAAGGTTTTCCTGGTAAAATTTTCAGGATAGTTAATAGGACATTGCCTTTGGCACCATACCTAGGGCCTAATTCACACCCCCCTCCACTTTGCATCATTTATTAATGTGCTTTTATTTTGTGAAATATAACACACATTCTCTAAAGTGCATAGAACATTATGGAACAGTTTTTACAGCTAATACCCTGCATCAAAAACCAGGACTGGCTCTGTAACTTGTGGGACCCAGTACAAAATGGAAATGTGGAACCCTTTATCAAAAATTATGAAGAATTTGAAGATGGTGGTAGCAGAGCAGTGGGCCATGCTCAGGTCTTCTAAGAATGGCCTTTGTGCAGCTGCATGGACTACAGCCCATGAAGCCCAAGGTGATGAAACAGCACGTGCCCGTGTGTTTCTTCTCCGTCGCAACACCCGTCCTCTCTCTAGAGAGAACCACTACTCCAAGGTCTATGTCAGTCCACTCCTTGCTTTCTCTGTAGTGCATTGCCTCCCTGAGCACATCCCCAACAATACATATTGTTTTTACAGATTTTGTATAATAGAAATACTGCAGATTCTTTTCTTCTCTATACTACTTCCGTTATATCTATCCATGTTGTGAGTTCATTTAGTGTCATTGCTATATATTATTTCACTGTATGAATATAACAATTTATTTCTCCTTTTTAATGCAGATGGATGTATGAGCCACTTTCCATGTTTGGATAGTTTGAATACTACCTTACGTATATATGGGTGCATTTGCCTAGGAGTTCCTCTGGGGTACAAGGCCATGGAGTATATGTGTCTTCAAATTTACCAGAAAATGTCAAAAAGTGTTCTGAAGTATTTATACCAATTTGAACTCCCAGGAGTAGTAGATAGAAGTTCACGTTGCTCTACAACCTTCTGAATACTTAGTGCTGAAGACCACTTGATTTTTGTAAATCTTGTAGGAGTGTATCTTATTCTAGTTTTAATTTGCATTTAATTTATTACTAACAAGGTTATAAACTTTGTCATGAACTCATTGATCATTTGGATTTTCTCTTCTGTAAAAAACCTGGTCAAATATTTTTTCCATTTTTCTATTGCTTTTTCTGTCTTTTTCTTATTGATTCATAGTTCTTCATATATTCTATATATGAGTCCTTTGTTTTACCATATAGAAAATATCTTCTCCTACTTGGTGGTGTGAATTTCATTCTCTTTCTGACATCTTTTTTGAATGGATGTGGTTCATTTGAGAGGTCATTTTTGTGTCTGGTGTGAAGCAGGCATCCCGTCTCATTTCTCAAGATTGATTTGCAATTGTTCTCTTGTCGGGTGTCTGGAGGGCCACCTCTGTCACTTGTCCAGTTTCTGCACATGCGAGGTCTGTTTCTGAGCTTTTTCTTAGTCCCCTTTGACATCTTCCAGAAAAGATAGGACCACATTGTGTAGAAAATCAAGGGTTGGCTTTTATTCCTTTGCTCTATAAAAAGTTTGCTGAGAGTAAAATGAGTTCCTTAGTGGGGTAATAGGGAGGGCTATGGTATTCATGATACTTGCATGGGATTATTTATTACTTTTTACTGCTTACTACTTTCTATTTCTACTATTATCATGAAAACCACAGAGCAAATAGCTGTCCTGTTGTGTTTTAAGGTGGGATCATAGGAACAGGCTCCCAAATTCTTTCTGCAATGATACTTAAGAATTTTCCATGGTTGCCTAGTTCCTCTGAATTACTCTTTGCCTTTTCCTAGGGATCACTCTTTGATAGTAGTGTTAACACAATGGGTTCCTACACATGAGTGTAACCACATTGTATAAACTTCCTCTAAATTAGCAGAAAGAGAGAGTGAAGCATACATCATTTAGTGTCCTTAGTGGGGGGTTGGATTGCTGAGTGGAGGGAAAGGAAGAGATAAAGCGTATATGAAGACAAAAGCCGTGCTTCCCTACTCTATCCTTGATGGTGGCGCACATTAATTAGTTTACCTGCCAGCCAGACCTGTAGTTTGTAAGTTTCATATAAGAAGAAAAGCAGGTTCTCCACGTCTCTGCCTCTTCCTTCTTTAGTCTCCTACTCAAGTGCTTCTTAAAGTGTGGACCAGCAGTGTCAGCACCACCTGAGAATGTTCCAGAAATGCACATTCCCCAGGCTCTGCCCTGACCTCCTGGCCTCGGTGATCAGAACTTGGAGGCAGGGTACAATCTGCACCTCATCAGATCCTCCAGGTGACTTTGTTGTGCTCCAGCTGGAAAATGCAGCCCTATCCCCATCACCTGTGTCCACAGCCTGTGCACACTGCACCCCACCCTGCTGCTCCTGCAGATCCTGTGTGCAAACACCCATTTCACCTACAGTCACCTGGTAACTCTGATCTGTCATTCAGGGTTTAGCTTAGGTGGCAGCTGTCCCTTACTCCAAGCAGGCACTCTGTCTCCCTCCCCACATTGGGTTGGGGCTGTGAGCTCCTGAGGACAGGGATGAAACTGTCTTATCTATCTTTGAATTTCAGCACCTCTCTCAGGGATAGGTGGCACTGAATGACCACTTGCTGAAAGGAGGGAGACCACATGATGTAGGGAATGATTAAACTTGGAGACAAAATGCTCTGAGTCGAAGGCCAGGCTCCACCCCTCTATACCCAAGTCATATCTAAAGGAAACATCTATTTGTCTTTTTCTTCAAATTTTTCCCAACACTGCTTTCTGGAAAAGATTGCATTCACCTGTCTCTGAAGAAGTTCCAGGATGCCCACAATCTAATAAAGAGAAGGAGGAAAAAGGAGGGACCATCATGTGCCCATTGGAAGCACTGTTTTGATGCAGCATGGTAGATAACGCCTTATGCTAATCTGCACGCACTCCCTCTGTGGTTCTAGAATTACTAAATTGGCTTTTCCAAGTAAGAGAAACTAGACAACTCAACAAGAAAAATGAAACTGCTTCTGGAGAGTTCCTGGTAAGTGGGAATATGCCCATCAGGAGTGAATGCAGCTTCAGACATGGAGATGGGCCACCAGCCTTGCTGGAAACAATCCTGGGGGTGGGTTAGAGGGATAGACAAGGCAGTAATAATAAGGGGCTAAATTTGATACCTGGCTATATTTCTTGGCCTTTCTTCTCAAATGGCGGCAAGCTAGGGATCTCGCATTAGTCATCACCTGGTGGCATCACGACAAGAAGAGCATTAGGAGCCATGGGAGGGTGGGCGGGGTACTGGCACATTCTGGGGGCTTGTCCTATCACTGATGTCTTTGCCCACTTCATGACAGAAACGTCTGCTCTGAGTCCTGTTGTCATGCATGTTGCATTTGATTGGCTTTTGTGGGTGAATTTGATGGCATTATGATGAGTTCTTTCCTGCATCTCATATTCTTTTACCTAACTCAGAGGCTGTCTCTCAAGAGAGGCTGGAAGGACAATCCAGGGACCCTGCCAGCCCTGCCGTTGCTCCGGTCTGAGACTGCTTCCCTGGTGATGGGTCCCGAACAGCCAAGCAAACGTTCTGCCAGAACTGGTAAGCCAAGTGGCTCATGGCTGTGGTCATTGTCAGAACCTGGCATATAGCCTTGCTTTCTGGTCCCCAGGACCACTAACAGAGCATAGCTTGAGCCAAGAGAGACAGATCATTCTCGGCTTGCTTATGAGCTTCCAGGAGAGCAGAATCAATCTCTCCAGCCAAGCTTTCTTGGGCCAGTTGAAGTGAAACCAATGGTTGTCCACTTACCTCAATAATTAAGGCACAGAAAAACCCATGCAGTATGGTCTGATTTTTCCAAACCTAGGACATGGTGGTTTCAACTAATTCAGTGAGGACCGGGTCTTTGATTCATTGCGCGTTGTTTAGTAGTTTCTGAGTCATGGTTGGAGAGCAGAACCTGACAGCTGCTGCGTATCTCAGGAAACCCTCATGCATTGAGCAGCATTACAGTTTGTGTTTTGGTTAATTTTCAATCTTAAAACGTGACTTCATTTGTGATGGCCGTGCTTGTAGATCCAAACATAAGTCTAGCATGTTTGCTGTAACAAGTTAAGGTGATGAAATGTAGAAAATACTATTTGGCTTTGTCTTCAAAATTTGCACAGAGCTCCTTTCTGGTGAGGATTGCACTAGAGTGATCTTTGGAGATTTTCCCAGGACACCATACTCCTTGGCCCTTCCTGGGATGGAGCACAGAGCTTGTGGCGCCGTGCTGGCCCTGCTGGTGAGCTGAATGTGGAACCAGGCATAGTGTATGCACCCATGACGGAGAGTGTTCCTTCTAGAGAAAAACTAAGCCAAAACCCCAATATTCATAATTAAAAAAAAATAGAGATCAATCTGTTAGCCTTGGTATATTATTCATGATGCTGGAAAAGAACTTTCAGCAACCATGAACTGTATCTGACAAAAAATAGTCATAGGTAGGTATACTTTTCCAAAAGCTTATGACCTGCTTTAATAGCTACAGAAATTGATCATAAATGCCAGGCTGGGAAAGGCCTATTTCTTGTCAAGAGCTTTCATTGTACCCAAACATGTAAACAGCCGAGAAGTGATTCATTTACTGCATTCAGCATTTTGCAAGCTTTAGAAAGGTTTACCTTGTAAGGTAAATGGAAAACTTGGGGGAGAAATGTCAAAAGGCCTCACAAAAGCCTTGAATTAAATGCCAGTAATAGAGGGGGAAAAAAAGGTTGAAGCACCGTGCTGTGGGACCTTGGGGGATCTTTAACCAAAGGATGAAAATGTTACCTTGTCTACACTTTGGCTAAAAATAGCAAAAGTTGTAGACAGGAAGCAAATGTAAAGGTATTAACATAACAGAGAGGGAAGCCAAGGCCAACTCTGTGAATGGCTTGCAGTGAGCTGCCCCTTTTGAAGGCCCTGCGTGGGGGGGGTGGGGACATGTGTGGAGAAGTCTGTCCTTCTTTAGAGCTAATGGGCTCTTCATAAGCAAATCTATGAATAGACCCAAGACCCTGTGCAGCACAGAGGGGCATTTCAACCTCCTTTGCAGCCATCATTCATTTTTAGGGACATGTTTATTTTCTGAGGCCCCGATATGTGTGCCAGTGTGAAGTGGCACATTTTTCATTAAACCTGGGGATGACAGAAACGCACAGACAGTCCGAAAACATTGAAAGGCATATTTTCCTTGCCCTGCATTTCTGCTTCCTCCATAAGTCTTTCAGTGTATCCTCCATCCAGCGGCCACATCCACAATCCACAGGGACATGGGGGAGAAGAGAGAGCCAGATGAGATGGAAAGAGTTCAGAGAGGACCTGGCTTGGAATTGGGAGGATTCTTGGGATCTCTCTGAGGAAGTGGAATAAAAATTAAAATATTTCACAGAAAAAGAAATTGAGTAAATGTTTCCACTTACCTCTTTCCACCTGCTTTTGCCTGGATTTCTAGATGATTTCATTGGTAAAGTTTTCTGGCCATCGGAGGTGGCCTTGGCGACATGGGCACTTAAAGAGCTTTGCAGTCCCCTAGGCGGAGGAACCAGAATCATTCACCGTGGGAGAGTTCTGAGAAGCAGCCAACTTCCAGGTGATCACATGATGTCACAGGGCAAGTTTGTTCTGGGAACAGGAGGGATATCTTGTCACCACCAGAAAGTCCTGGAGAGGATGCAGTGGGTGCCCTTAATTCTCCATCACGTGGTAGGCAACCTTTTCGGAAGAAGCGTCTCCTTGCCTGGCACTGCCCGCAGGAGCACTTCATCTCTCATTCCTTTGTAACAGGAGTCATCTAGGTCCTCCATTTGAATCCAGTCTCTGCAGGTGGACTTGGGTGTTGGCACCTGGCAGGTGAGGCGAGAAACAGTGTTGCCTGCATGGCAGGAGTGTGGAAGGAAGGCAGGACTGTTTCCACATCATTTATGGCAGGCTGTGTGTTCATTGAATTTTGGATAGAGATCATTGAGTGGAATCCACTGGTTCTACAAATAAGCAACTGAAACTTGGAAGGTAAGCAGCTTCTCTAATGTCAAGCCGTTGGGGTCTCCCTGTCAGACTAGGACAGACTTTCAGTTCATGCTGGTGGAAACTGAGGCCATGGTAACTCAGCTCCCAAGGAGAGGAAAGGAGCTATTCCCAGCAGCAATGCCCATCAGAACCCTGGGCACAGAGTGACCAGTGAGCACCGGGGAGAATAGCCCCCAGGTCCAGAACATGACGAGGGAAGATGATGCTGACTTGTGAAGAACTAGGCTTGCTTCATGGGGAGGAAAGTAGCTCTGAAAATCGAGGAAAATGAGATTACACAGAAATCCGTGATCGGGGGTTATGAGCATATTAGGAAGGGCTTCCACAGTGCTGGTGCACAGGTCACATGCTCATAACCTGAGGACAAGTGACTGGAGATGTGGGAGACACGGCATATTAGGCTGACTGCAGATATATCCTGGGGCTAACAGCCAGGAATCAGGCAAGTTCCTGTCAGTTTAGTACCCGTTTCTTCCTCCAGAGCATAGACTAGAACAAATGGTAGCCACAACGGGGACAGGTGGAAGACTGGCCTCACAGGCCCACTCACAACGGGGACAGGTGGAAGACTGGCCTCACAGGCCCACTCTCAACGGGGACAGGTGGAAGACTGGCCTCACAGGCCCACTCACAACGGGGACAGGTGGAAGACTGGCCTCACAGGCCCACTCACAACGGGGACAGGTGGAAGACTGGCCTCACAGGCCCACTCACAACGGGGACAGGTGGAAGACTGGCCTCACAGGCCCACTCACAACGGGGACAGGTGGAAGACTGGCCTCACAGGCCCACTCACAACGGGGACAGGTGGAAGACTGGCCTCACAGGCCCACTCACAACGGGGACAGGTGGAAGACTGGCCTCACAGGCCCACTCACAACGGGGACAGGTGGAAGACTGGCCTCACAGGCCC
>NW_007729892.1:135203-139500 GCF_000696425.1 Galeopterus variegatus
GGTGGAAGACTGGCCTCAAAGGCCCGCTCACAACGGGGACAGGTGGAAGACTGGCCTCACAGGCCCGCTCACAACGGGGACAGGTAGAAGACTGGCCTCACAGGCCCACTCACAACGGGGACAGATGGAAGACTGGCCTCACAGGCCCGTTCACAACGGGGACAGGTGGAAGACTGGCCTCACAGGCCCACTCACGAGGAACAGGAGCACAGCGTTGGTTTCTCCCCTGCGTCTGTCCCCACCACCTGCTCAAGCTCCCGAGCCATCTCGTCTCCCACTGTCCTCGGGGATATCTCATGTGCGTTCCTCAGCGAAGCCAAGTGGACCCCGTCGGATTGTCTCTTGACTGCTGCTGCCTCCAGGGCGTGGTGGGCCCACGGTCACAGCAGCGCTGCTGGCTCCTGCAGTCTGTGGCTGGGCTTGTCAGAAAAACCACCCTTCATGTCTTCCTCCATCTCCCTGACCCAGATGATGGGCGGCACAGGGCCAGGGCCAGACTGGGGGCCTCCACTTTCTCTCCTAGGTTCTTTTCCTGCCTCTAGCCCCAAGTGAAGACCTTCACGCTACAATGGACTCAGCCCTCAAGCTCTCTACCCTTGTCCCAAACACACCCCAGTCTCAGGCAGGGCTCAGTTGCCCCTCAGGCCTTGCCCTCTGCCAGCATTATTTGGTGGCATGGCAGGGACAGGAACTGTGTGAATGGGGGAGGGTTATACAAGCTCTGGCTTGAGGTCAACGTTAGGCAGAGGGTCCCCCTCACCTGAGTCACCAAGATGGTACAAAGACACATTTCAGAACGTTCCCAGAACAGGCAGATAAGACTTCAAAGAGTGACTCTAGGATGGGGGGACAAGACACCCATGGGCCTTTGAATGATCTAGATTAGCAAATGCTAAACACCTGGGGCAGTGATTTTTTTTTTCTTTTTAATTAAAAAAAAAATTCTCTGAGAAAAACAGTGAAATTCCAAGAGCGCATTTTCATGTCAATACGAAGGATCACGTTTCATAAAGCTACTGCAGCAGAAGCCCTGCATGGAGCAGGAGCAGCATACAGGCTCTGGTGGTGTTTAAACCTATGGTGGGGTGCTGGAGAGGCCATTCAAAGACTGGAATTCCATGCCTCTTCCTTCCTTCAAACTCTCAAAATTTGCACTTACTTTCACAGGCTAAAGGTTCTGTTTCTTCAAAGGAAGGCCATTAACCTGCTCTAAACATGTCAAAATGATATTCCATGATGCTAATCCTGAAAACAAAGAGGACTTTGATTTTCTAGTTACCTCTTGTCTTTTGTGACCTCCTACTGGGTGTCATTTGGCCAGGCCCAGGGTGAGAGGAGAGTGCCTGGTGGCATGTCAGTGTTATTCAAGTAAAGGACCAGGTGTCTGGGAGAGAGAGGTTGGGACTTGTCCCCAGGCCTTCCCTGGGAACGGCTGCCTTTGACCGATTCCTCCAGCCACACAGGAGAGACTGGTGCTTGCTCAGAGAGACTTGCGTCCCCCCAATTCCCTTGTAGTCTGCTGGTGCCAACATTCACTGAATTGTTAAATGAATCTGTTTAATTTCACCGAGCTGCCTTTGATTGCCCAACCCAACTCCTGCCAGCAGCTACAAGGTGATTGTCTCCCATGTGAAAGGGGACCAGGGAAGCCCAGAGAGCTTCAGGAAGGGGAATTGTTTCTTTACCTGAGCAACCTTTAATGAACGTTTTGTTCCAGAATCAGTTTACTGAATGCTCTACCCCCATCTGGCTTCATCCTGGGAAGCAACATCAATTGGTTTCTCCTGGAAATTGAAAACATGACACAGAAGACAATCTCCTTTTCTTTGGAGATTTATGTAGAGGATATTTTTCAAAGTTCCTCTGTTATTCTACAATACTTAAAAAAATTTGTTTTTTCTTTGAGGAGGGGTGGAGCATGTTTAACTGTGTGTGGGAGACACAGTGTACAGAATGTCACTGCCACTCTTTCCTTGACCAAGAAAAGCATGAGCCCTGCTCAGTGTCCAGGGAGACAGGTTTGGTGCTAAAAGTACCATGATTTCACCAGAAAAGAATCTGATTTCTAAATCGCTGACTCTGTTGACCCTAAGCAAGATAAAGCATTAAGGCCAAAGACAGCTAAATTCTCCCACTGTTGTCTTCACTTATAAAGTAGCAGTTTTGGGAGATTGGGGCCAAGGAGCCACCAGCCTTCTGGTTGGTAGGGGAGTGCAATACTCGAAACCTGACAGGATCAGGGCAGCGGGTGTGTCACCAGTTCAGGTAATGCATTGAGATCAGTACTGTCCCCTTGGTTGGTTTCCCACATACAGCAAGGAGCCAACTCTTGGCCAAGAGTATTAATATCATAGGATCTCTAGCCAAATCCATCCTTAATAAATAAGTACAGAGAGTAATTTCTTTTTTTTAAGGTTAGGGACCAGGTAGGATTAGGGGGAGAGGCAATAGTGCTACACCTACTTTTACAATTTTCCCTCCCTCATTTTCTCCTTTAGTGTGGGGCATTTCCAGTGCTCCATACACGGGATCAAGCTGGTAGGCTGTGGAGAGATGGAACAGGCCATGTGTAGATATGTGAATCCCAGAAGGCAGAATCCAATAGCATGCACACTCCTGGAGGCGTGTTGTTCAGAATACATCATTTTTGTGAGAAGTACAGGTTCGTGATGCAGGTCATTGTCTCTGCGTTCACTCCAAGCCCTCTGTGGGCATGCAGAGACCTCTTAGAAATCATTGTAAAGAGTAAAATGATAATACTCCGTTAATTGCTTCAACAAATGAAGTGCATCAGTGTTTTCATATGACGTCCTGGAGACTGTGATTCCCCTGTTCCCATCTGCCTTCACTAGGAAGGGCTGAAAGGAAATATAATAAGAGCTGTCAACTTTCTTTAAGAACATTCCTCAGCTTTATATTAACCCCGTTAAATGTAGACTCAAGGTCTTATTTAAATGGTAAAATGTAGATGCATGACAAAAAGAAGGCCTTTGAGCCTTCCAGCCTCCTGGCTCTGTTCAACTGCTCCCCTCATTCTTTTACTGTTCCTCTTTTTTTTCTTTCTTAAATGCATACCTGACTTTATAGTACTATGTTCTTATGAAGGTCTCTCTATTTATATGTTATGTCCCTAGATGTCTTCATAAACTCCAAGAAAACAGCATAGGAGGGAGATTATGGAAACCTGCATGGCACTGGTGGGTGAGCTGAGCTCCAGAGATGTGAGGGCTTCCTGGGTGAGGAGTCAGTGGGGGAGAGCCTGGACCACGGCCTGACTGATGAGAGGGGCCGAGAAGAGCAGGTGGCAAGGAGCCCATACTGGGAGGAGCCCTGTATGTCCAAGGGAGCTTGCCTTGGAGAGAACACTTAGGGGCTGTGTGTTCATCAGGGGTCTTTGGCTGCAATTCACATACACGATTTCTTAAGAAAGAAAAGAAACTTCACTGGACTGATACTGAGGAGCTCATAAAACTTAGCAAAGAGCTGAGTGGCTTAATGAAAGACAAACCCTTGTCAGCCTGGGCAGGCAATCTCAGATGACCCCCAGCTGCCTCTGTGTCTCTCTTTCCCTGTCTCCTACCAGCCTCTGTTGGGCACCAACCATGTGCCAGGCACAACCATGGGTGCAAGGGAGCAGGCAGCGAAGGACAAAACAGCCTGCTTTCAGGGAGAACATGTGCCTGGAGGCAGAAGAGAGGAGAGTGGTCAGAGCAAGAGTGGAGATGAGGGTGTGGACTCCTAGGACGGCTGGGGGGGCTCCCTGATAAGGGAGACCTGGAAGGAGCCAGGAGCCCCAGGAGCCTGAGGAGGGGGAAGAGGCTCTGGGGAGGCTTGGAATGGGCAGACCCGGCAGAGCCTCCGAGGCTGGAGAGGGACTTCGGCTTTTCCTCTGTCAGATGGAAGCCAAAGGAGGTTTGAAGGGACAAGGGACATGTTCTGGGTTCTATTTTTAAGAGATCTCCCAAGCTGCCATGTGGATAACTGATGCTATTTTAATAACCCTGGTGAGAGATGATGGCAGCTTGGACTTCAGTGGTTGGGATGCAGATGGTGATAATTTATTAGATTGAGGAGGAAACATATAAATGTGTGTGTGTATATATATATATGTATGTGTACATGTACGTATGTGCATGCACACACACACACACACACATATACATGACAGTAGTTCAAAAAGTTTGTGGAAAAATAGAATTAAAAGGTAATACAAATCTTTCCAAGAACTTTAAAAAAATTTTTTTTATTGAATCAGAATTGATTATACATATTTTTGGGGTTCAACATTGAGATATGT
>NW_007729892.1:140059-140613 GCF_000696425.1 Galeopterus variegatus
AGATTTCTTCTCTCCTCCTGAAAGAATAATGGTTACTCTGTTGATTTGTTGCCGAGATGACCTGTCTAATGCTGAGAGGTGTGATCATGTCCCCCAATTTTATCACAGAACAGATGCTTCTTCTGTCACTCTGAACTGGGCTTCGTGGAGAGAGACATCCTCTTCTTTTCTTTCTCTCTGCTGAACTAGAAGGGAATAGAAGTCTCAGGAAACCAAGAGACTGAGCTGAATCTTAAGGATCTTATTGCCCCTCTGTTCCCTGAGATGACACCAAGTGAACTCAGGTGCTGCACAAAGTCCAGCCTTGTGACTGGGGGGACTCCTTTGACACAGCCATACGCTGTCCTGTTCATTGGCTGATGGGCTGGACCCGAGGGATGGAACTTCAGCCCATTTAAACTCCTTGGGCAGAACAAATAAATGTGTCACAAGGTGGGAGGAGCCACTCTAACATAGGCCATGTGACAGGTGCACTCATGGGAGACCACCCTTAGCACTCTCTCTCCTCATTTGGCCCAGAGACACAAGTTTCTTTCCCTAGTCTCGAAGAAACA
>NW_007729892.1:141460-147254 GCF_000696425.1 Galeopterus variegatus
ACAGTGCTCCTCGAGGGTTCATGAATTTGTTAAGGGCTTCCACGACAAAGAAGAAGTAGGACGATCACAGACCAGAGAACTACACACTGAGCACAAGGACAACCCACAGCAGTTTATCGAGGACGCAGTTCGTAAACGCACTGGGAGGAAGAGGTGGTCACGAGGAGATAGTCGCTGGTCAGAGCATACGTCAGACTAAAATTCCATTTTTCTATTGTGTTTTCTGCTATTTTCTTGAAACACAGAAGAAAGCAGTGGTGTTTGCCTCCTTGAAGCCTGCTCATGTATCGCTTTGATCACACCGTGGACTCGGGGCCTCCTCTGTGCAGGCCCCGCGCTGCTGACACGTTGGTTCGGTGACCAACACAGCGGTGGGGGCTGCTCTGATGGCACTTACGGTGCTTCTGCAGGTGGGCAGGTTCAGTATGTCTGTAGTGAACTTTAATTATGAAACACAGGAATTCAGTAACTTTGTAACAATATCAAACTCCACCATGGGCAAGTAGCCCTCGAGTTTCCCTTATGCCTCTGGGCTTCTCCTCAGTGTCACAGCTTTTAATTTATACAATCGGCCTTCGGTGTCTGTGGGTTCTGCATCCCTAGATTTGACCAACTGACTGAGAATCAAAAATGTTTGAAAAAGAATTTCATCTGTACATTTATATGTACAGGCCTTTTCCCCTTGTTACTACTCCCTAAACAAGACAGTACAGCGACTATTTACATATCATTTACATTGTATTATGTGTCATGAGTAATCTAGAGCTATTTACATATATGGAAGGATGTACGTAGGTTGTATGCAAATACCACCCCATTTTCTATCAGGGACTTGAGCATCCTGGATTTTGGTAACTGCAGGAGGTCCTGGAACCAACCCTTGTGGACACCAAGGGACAACTGTATTTTGTGTTTAAGAGGCTCAGCTTGTTTTTTTACTGGTCTGCCCTCATCTGGGCTGCAAGACCCTCTCCTGCTGCTGCTGCTCCCCGTCACTCCATTCCCTGCCTGGGTTGGCCGTGTCCATGTGAATCCACCTGACTTTGTGTTGTCTTCCTGCCCAGCTTCCATGCAGTGAGCCACCTGTTGAACCAGGGGCTCTTCTGCCTGCCTCCCACCCCAAAGATGCTGCAATTGGCCTGTGTGGACTTGGGTAGTGGACGGAAAGAGTGGCAGAGGTTGACCAGTCCCCAGGAGGATGCAGAAAACTAGGAGACCATGAGGATTATGCCTCACGGATCACCAACCACACTCAAGCAGAACCACCCAGNAAGTAGCCCTCGAGTTTCCCTTATGCCTCTGGGCTTCTCCTCAGTGTCACAGCTTTTAATTGTACAATCGGCCTTCGGTGTCTGTGGGTTCTGCATCCCTGGATTTGACCAACTGACTGAGAATCAAAAATGTTTAAAAAAGAATTTCATCTGTACATTTATATGTACAGGCCTTTTCCCCTTGTTACTACTCCCTAAACAAGACGTACAGCAACTATTTACATATCATTTACATTGTATTATGTGTCATGAGTAATCTAGAGCTATTTACATATATGGAAGGATGTACGTGGGTTGTATGCAAATACCACCCCATTTTCTATCAGGGACTTGAGCATCCTGGATTTTGGTAACTGCAGGAGGTCCTGGAACCAACCCCTGTGGACACCAAGGGACAACTGTATTTTGTGTTTAAGAGGCTCAGCTTGTTCTTTTACTGGTCTGCCCTCATCTGGGCTGCAAGACCCTCTCCTGCTGCTGCTGCTCCCCGTCACTGCATTCCCTGCCTGGGTTGGCCGTGTCCATGTGAATCCACCCGACTTTGTGTTGTCTTCCTGCCCAGATTCCATGCAGTGAGCCACCTGTTGAACCAGGGGCTCTTCTGCCTGCCTCCCACCCCAAAGATGCTCCAATTGGCCTGTGTGGACTTGGGTAGTGGACGGAAAGAGTGGCACAGTTTGACCAGTCCCCAGGAGGATGCAGAAAAGTAGGAGACCATGAGGATTATGCCTCACGGATCACCAACCACACTCAAGCAGAACCACCCAGTACAGGAATTGCAAATCAGAGCCAGGGGGAGATTTGGATGAGTATGATAACATTATCAAATGCATTGCTGACCAGGTGGGGAAGTATTTCTGAGAGAGCATATCCCTCTCACCTACCCCCAAATTACTGAAAATCGTCGGAAGCCTAGCCTACCAAATGAGAGGTATACTTCTTAAAACTTCTTTGAGGACTAATTTTAATCTTTATTCTTTTATTCCTTTATTCTTATTTCTTGTGTGGCTATTCTGTTTTGGAGGAAATTATGTGACCAGTATTTTCATAATGAATTCAGAATAGTGACACTCGGTACAAAGAGGCTCCATCGTAGATTGTTAAAGAGTTTCTGGGCCCCATGCTGTGTTCATCTCAATCTATATATACCCAGATAATTGCTCGCTGTGAAGTGAACTTAGCAAAAGGTGTGCTGTCAGTGTTCCCAATTAATGTGTCCATCTGCCTTTGTTTTGAATTAAATTCTGCCTGCAGTAGCACACTGTACATTAGATGTCCCTTTTTGGCCTGTTCTGTTTTATATGATTGACAGTTGTTTTTTATTTTAGTTCGGCATGTGCATAATGAATACGAGCAAATAAGGAAATATCTGAGAATGCGTCTTAATGAGGGAGACTTCGAGAGTTAGTCTGATGGTTCTCTGAACTCCTCAGGTTGTGCAATCTGTCAAAATTAGTAAATAGTGCAAAAATAAAAGAGTGCTAACTGAGTGGCTGATGTAAGAGGCTCTGTATTAGGTTACTCACTATGCCATGGAGACCCCCCTCAACGTCTTGAGACATGCATTGCCATCTTCACCTACAGAAAAGACAGTTGAGATACACGAATGCTACCTACTTTAGTTCAGTGTCATAAAGGTTTGAGTCATGCGCCAGCAACATGTGGGCCAGATCAATCAAAGAGCATCACGTTCTCAAAAGTGTTGTGTATGTGGATATGTACAGTGTGTTTGCATGTGCGTGTGTGCACGTGTGTGTGTCTGTGTGTGGCTATCAGATACTTAGATTAGCATGGCATCAGATGAATAGGGTATTAAGCAGAAGAAATAGCAAAAGCTCGTGTCTCCCGGGAGAGCATTTTACCACACTCTGAAGATTCGAACAAACCTACTGGAAGGTGATGTGAAGGACTAGAAACCAGAAGGGAAGCCTATTATGCAATCAAATATAGTGATAAGGGAGGAGCCTACACTATATTTAGTGAAAACCTGGCTGAGGTGGAGACATTGGAATGAGGCCAGGTTCACAACTAAAAATGATGAACAAAAGTTATCTATATTTGTTTATCCAGAAGCACTTTCTTCAAAATACTCATGGGGACAAGTCTTCCAATTACAAGATATAATAGACAAAAAGTGTCCACCAGAAGTACATCTGTGTGCAGTGGTCTGAGTGGCAATCGTCAGGCATAAAAATTAGCAGTTTTCTGTACTGATCCTGGGACATCTACCACCGTGTCTGTGGCAACACTAGAAACAGTAGGTCTAACTCTGTAATTCTTACTCTAGGGCAGCATTAATAAATCTTGTTTTCACAAGTCTGTGTGCTGAATGGTAACATATGTTATCATACATACAAGTTATCTTATGGATGAGAAACTTGGGATTTAGAGTATTTAAATAGACAAGTCTAGAAGGTTCCACACTTATCAAATAGCAGAGACAAGATTCAAATCTGTTTGGTTCTGCCTCTGAGGCCTGATTTTGTGCACTGCTCTGGGCTTGGGCCCCCTCCTTTAAACTGCGGTGCTTCTTGCAGGGCGAGTCGTACAGCCTGTTCCTTCATCTGTCAGGAAGGGCTGATGACTGTCTCACTCACAGAGGTATCATAAGGAGGAGACGGTAGCTGAGCACGACTCATAGCAGGTGCTCAGTAAAAGTGAGTCCTCTCAGCCCATCACCACTGTGATCTCCTTCAGTTTGCTCACAACTTCACACCCTTCCCAACCCCCAAAGAGCATCTTCAGGGCTAGGTTCTTGGGTTCTATGAGCTTCAGGGTCATTTAGAATCACTGTGTTTCAGAACCACAAACTTTCAGGCCTTAGGTGGGAGATAGGTATTGAGTGACAGGATATGTGTGTCTAACTTTGAGTTCAGCTGTGTTACTGGAAGAAGTAATGTTATGGATTTACCCTAATGGCAATGGCACAGAGTCATCCTCAGGTCTAGTACAATGGAGCTGATGTAGGCTGTGGAGATAGGTTTCCTCTCTGCCCTTTTTCAAGATGTTTGTACTATAGAGCGGAGAGACCATCTCTACCCTGGAGAAAACTTCTTCCTTCAGTGCCCGTGTAAGGCCTTGTGTTAAGTATCAGCTCTTATCCACACATGGCTAACAACAGATCTCCTGGACCATGGAGGTGTCAATACCACTGCTAGAGGTCCTTAGACAGGGTATCTAGTGCATGTCCAGTCTGCCTTGATAACAGTCTGGCTGTTTTTGTTCTATTTTGTTCTGTAGACATGGAGACAAAACAATCATTGCTGGATAGCATGGACTTTCTTTGCCTGCTGTCCCACTTATGGTTTCCTAGAAAATGACCCATATGAAGAGAGATAAACATAAATTTATCTTAAGAAGACAATGCTGAAAATAAATTATTTGGGTATTTCCAATAAAGATATTTATCCCACTGTGCTAAAAAAGGGAAAAATATTGGTTAAAGTTATATTAGGTCTAAACTTTAAATAAATTACAACACTTAAAATGTCAGGAACCAGGTCAAAACTCAGAAAAGTTAAAAGTTTGTGTGTTTGGGAGGTTAAATTGGAGATAGAATGTTTGCCTTTAGTTAAGTAATATCTGAAAATGGAGTTTATACGATTCCCCTCTGTTCCTGGTTCATGTAGTGCTGAGAATTGAATTTGTGTTCCCCAAAGTCTATGTATTAAAGAGTTCACCCCCACTGTGACAGTGCTAAAAGAATGGGAAATCCTATTATGGTAGTTGAAGGGTGGGGCCTTTGGGAGGTGACTAAGTTGTGGGGACTGTGGCCTTGTGAATGGATTGATTCATTCTTGCAATAATGGGAGTGGTTCTGGTGTCATTAAAAGGTGGGTGAATGAGGAGTTTAGTTCTCTCTCTGCTTCTGCCATTTTGCCATGTGATGTCCTGCATTGCTGTAGAGTCACCTCATCAGATGTGTTCCCTGGACATTGGACTTCCCGGCCTCCAAAACTGTAAGCAATAAACATTCTATTTTTTTATAAGTTACCCAGTTCCAGTTCCAGCTATTTTGTTGCAAGCAACAGAAATAGACCAGTACATGTAGTAAGTGTATAAAGACGTCAACCTAAAATAATAACAGAATCTTCAAAGATAATGAGTTTATTTGAAATAAACAGAAGGGCTGTAATCCAGGATATGCATGCTATGATGGATCATAGGCATGTTCATGGAGGTTGAGGCAAGGGGAAATTTTAAAGGAAAATGAAGAAGTTTACACAAGTTGTTTTGAAACAATTATCCTTGCCCACAAGGAATAATAATAAGGACAGAAGGGCTGTAATCCAGGATATGCATGCTATGATGGATCATAGGCATGTTCATGGAGGTTGAGGCAAGGGGAAATTTTAAAGGAAAACGAAGAAGTTTACACAAGTTGTTTTGAAACAATTATCCTTGCCCACAAGGAATAATAATAAGGGTGGAATCAGTCCAAGGTTGAATACGCAGTGGCTGGGCAGCAGCCCTCTCAGAATTACAGTATTATTTCTGTAAGACTGTGGTTACCTTTGAGCAAG
>NW_007729892.1:147613-154402 GCF_000696425.1 Galeopterus variegatus
TTTATGTTCTTTCTGCTCCAGTTTGTTAGGGTTTGGCATAAGTGACTCTATTTTGATTCTGAGACCTTTCACAAAGTTTTACTCAGAGGACCCCTCTGTCAACCTCTGCTGTTATTTATACCCATCTCATACCAATTCTGCCATTCCTTGATTCCGTATCTCTGAAAACAAACCCATCTCCTAAAGCTCTGCTGGTAATAATCACTCTCCTGAACATTTTATCAGGAGGCAGAGCAAATTGTTGCAATGAGAGACGAGAACATAATCAATGTGTCTTCACACTGTCTATTTCTCCTGGAGATTCTATTTCTTCCAGCTAGCTCAACGCTGCCACCAAAATCAACAGTAACAAAATCTCTCTATTGTCCTGTCACTTCTGGCTTTCACCTTGACCACCTAAGGGCCACCTTTATCCATCCTGCTGTCTCAGTGCCTCTTGCACGAACGTTCAGTGCATAGGCACTGTTGTGGCTTACCTGGCTTCCTTCCCCTTCCGGTAAATTGCTCCATTGCCACTTTTTCTTCTTTTGAAGAATGAACCCCCCACCTCAGCACCTTGAGGTCACCCATTTAGCAAGGGACAGACACATGCCCCAACAGGACCAATGCTGTTCCCTTTCCCAAGAATGTGACTCTTCTGTGGACTGACCAATGACTGAGGATGGTGACTCCTTCCTTGGCAGTGCCCTGGAGACCATCCCTTTGTCATCTGTTTGTGGGGCCTTGAACCCATAGCCTCAGTCCTTGCTCATATATGTTGTTGTGCATTTCCTTTAGAGAAATCCAGTCTTTAGTAGCTAAAATGACTTGTGTTGCTGGAAAACAAAGAACATAGGTGATGGAAACATCCATCAGAATATCACTGAAATGTATCTTTTCCCATATCTCTTCTTATACATATTAAATAAACTTTAATTTCCTCAACCATGAAATAAATGTTTGCTATGATAAATACAGACAAGAAGCTTTATGATGAATCTATGCCCCCAGCACAGTTCAGCGTCCACTCAAAACAAGCAGAGGAGGACTGGACACCAAAGCAGTAGCCAACACAGACACAGACACACGTGCAGTGGCACAGTCACGTGCACCTCTGCTTAGAGATGAAGCGTGTCTAGGTATCCTCGGTGGTAAGCTCCTGTGGAACTACCAGGCCAGGCCCTGCTTCAACCCATCCCTACGGCCTCACTTCCAGTGGCTATAACCACCCTAGAGTAACTTCAGATTGACGTGATGACGATTCCATTCCTGAATTTATTTCTGTTCTCTCCATCTGTCCAAGCCTCAGCCTAGTACAGCCTGAATGCTGGCCTCATGCTGCTTTGTCTGGTTCAGTCCAGACAGCTGAGCCCCACTTTACACACAGTTGTCCTGTTCCTCCCCAGAAACTCCATAAAATCACACACGTTTCATAGTAGAAGGGTCTTAAAAGATCATAGCATGCACTGGCTAACTAATGATATTTTGCTCCAGTACTTTCTTCCCCAAATGTCTCTGCAAAAGCCTAAAGGGCTTCCTGGAACAGTTGGGTCTCCAAGGAGTGCAACTTGAAGAGTGGTCCTTTTCAACCTCCTCCCTCAGACTGTGAGGAAACTTCAGACAGACAAGTGAAAAATCAGCTGGGAGGTCGGGGGCAGGGCTTAGAAGAAAACTCACAGCTGCTTTCCCTCTTACCATTATTTCTATTTTATTAACTTAAGAATGATCTTTTGGTCTGTAGATATTTTCTACCTGTGTATTCTTATGCCCCAGATTAGCGTTTTGCAGAAATATAACCCAGCAAAACTAGGATAAGTTAGTTAGATCTGTTAGGAAAGGAAGAACAGGTTGGCACTTTTACGAGAAACCAAATATGAAAATTCTAGGAAGTAAAAAAGAGAAGGAAAAATACAGTAGGAAATAGGTGGTGTAGCACTTCCCATGTGATGTGTACAGCTGTGGGGGATGAGGGAGAGATTTTGCAGCAAAATTTCACCCAGGGAGGGTCCTGGAGGAGACTGGATTCAGCACATCTGGAGGACTGCTGGGAATGTAGAGAGTTGGGGGCAGCACAGGACAGAGCTAAGTTGTGGGAAGGAGGGATGGTGTCAGAGGCTGAGGGTCAGCCGGGCATTCGGTCCTGTGCAGGGCACACATGTGATGTTTGACAGTGGTTCTCCACTTTAGCCTCCCCCTGGAGTTCCTGATTGAGTGAACTTGGGTGGGGTCCAAGAATTTACATCTCTTATCCAGCCTGAGGTCATGCAGACCCTGTTGGCCTCCCTGTGAGATCCTACTGTTTTGTTCATGGTTATATGTTCATTGTCATTCTTGCAATTGAACTACAGAACAAGTACTTTCCGTTTTTCATATGTGGCCCCAAATGCTAGGAGAATTCTGACAATCTTCCAAGAAACTTGTTTACTGTAGACATTTGTCACCAAATGCCCTGGGTATCAACAGTACAAGGTAATGTCATTATTTTAATCATGACTATATTTGTACATCCTACTGAATTTCAGACCTTAAAGAGATGCAAGAAAAATAAACACGTCAATATCCACTCACAAATATAAATTTGCTTGAAAGTCTAATTAAAAGTAATTGAACTTGAGAAATAAAAAGAAGACATGCAAGAAGATACAAGTTCAATAAGGTCAGGGTACAAGTGGCTCCTGACTTACCCTGGCTCAATTTATAGACATGCCCGACAGGGAGTAATCTGGTTTCTCTAACCATGCATCAGAGCAGAGAATGCAGAAATGGTGCAGTATTTTCAACCTGCCCCTTTGAAGCAATGCACTCCCCTCACTGAACACCCTCCCTTCCCATTGGCTGCTGGGGCTCCCCAGCTTTCTTTTCCCTCTTCCCTTGGTGTCATCTGAGGTCTGGCACCTTTATCGGGGTGCCCCCCAGGACTCTTCTATGTCTCACTCCCTTCCTCCTGGTCCCTGCACCTCTCACCGGAGCGGAAGCAGCCTGGGTAAGGGAGAGTCTCCTGGGCTTGGGACAGGTGCATGAGAAGGGGAGAGGAGAGGACAGTCTCCTTGTCCTGCTTGTCTGTCTGTGCAGAAGAGATGAATGTCCAGAAGCCCAGTTCACCTGATCATGCTCCCCTCAGCTCTTAGCTCTCTCCAGGGCCTCTTTCCTACTGCACAGGGAATATCCATGAAACCTGTGAGCATGTGAAGATGGGATGTTCTCTGTGGGCATGTGGTGGCCCTAGAGCTGAGTCTCCTGCTGCTGATTGGTTTTTGGATAGTCTCAGCACTGATCGCATATTAGAATCTCCTGAGAAGCTTTAAAAAATACCAATGCATAGACTTGTTCCAGCACTGAAGGTTCTAATTTAATTGAGCTGGGGTGGATGGAACATGGGCATTTCTTTGTAAGTTCACAGACAATTCCAGTGTGCAGTCGAGAACTATTTCTGGTCCTTGGAGCACGGTCCCTGGAACAGCAGCAGCACCCTGGGGAGCTGGTAGAGTCAGAAGCTCTGGGGGAAGGGGCCATCCATCGTGTTTTCAAAAATTCCCCGGTGATGGTGATTCTGGTGGGTGCACTTGAGAACCACTGATGTAGACGAATGAAAGGCCTTGTGGAGAGGGGACCGCATGAAGCCCGTGGAGTTATCAGGACAGAACCAGTGCATGGGAAGGAGAAGAACACCTGTACTTGTGGCACCGACATTCCCCTCATTTGCTCTACACACCCTCCCTGTTGGGGCACTTTCATGATCAGTGGTGACACTGCCTGGACACCTTGAAAGGAACAGAGCTGCAGGGTTTGGAGCTTAGGCAGGGAGGGGACTAGACAGGAGGGAAAGCCCTAAGGTGCACAGCATCGGGGTCCCACATCCATTCTCTCCTGGGAGCGGGCACCATGGGATGTAGACTGTCTGTCATCACGAAAGAACAATCATTGGGGACCTTGTCCAGTGCAGCTGCAGCTCTCTCCTGCTGGGGATGCAGATCCCACAGCCGATGAGGATGGGGGTTAAAGTCAAAGGCTTCAGAAGACTCGGGCTGGAAAGAGGGTGAAAGCCACTGCGAGGACAGAGGGAGCTTCTCCGAATCATGCTATCCTCAGTCCTCAGGGATGTGCGGCTTTGTGGATAGCTCAGGGGCCCCAGGGAGGCCGGACCTTGTCTGAGAGCATGCTATCCTACCCTCTGCTTATGAATCATCTTTATAGACACCCACGTCCTTTGCCATTGAAGGGCATTTGTATCTTCTAACGCAGCGGTGCTCAAACTCTTGTGCGCCCGGGCGTCACCGAGGGCTGATGAAGGCGGCTCGCGGGCTCCACTCTGGCCTTGGAGCCGCTGGTCTGGGGACTGTGACCACTGCCCTCTTATGTTCTCTAGTGTTCCTTGTCAATCTCATCAGGGCTGTGCACACGGTGCTGGTGGGGCCTACAGATGTTCATTTTAAGAAGCATCCCATGGATTCTCCTGCAGACTGGCCAGGGACGTATTTTGAGAAACACCGTGAAATGTGAGTTATAAAGGGCAGCTGGTGGGGGAGGGGGGAAGCATCACAGGAGGGCAAAGGGCCTTCAGAGCTTGCCCAGCGTGGGGCTGGAGGAGGGAATGGAGCAGCAGAAGGGGCAGGAGCAGGAGGTGAGAGACAGACGCTCCTGAGGCCGCCCCTCCTCTCCTCCAGCCATTGCTCCTGCTCCTCTCCCCTGCAGGCCCCGCTGCCCCAGCCTCAGCAGACCCAACCCCCGCCCTCAACTCCAGATACCACAAAGGTTCTCTTTTCTTTTGATTTCTCCCTGCCCTGGAGGAGGGGGCAGCGTGACAGCNAACAATCATTGGGGACCTTGTCCAGTGCAGCTGCAGCTCTCTCCTGCTGGGGATGCAGATCTCACAGCTGGTGAGGATGGGGGTTAAAGTCAGAGGCTGCAGAAGACTTGGGCTGGAAAGAGGGTGAAAACCACGCGAGGACAGAGGGAGCTTCTCCGAATCATGCTATCCTCAGTCCTCAGGGATGTGTGGCTTTGTGGATAGCTTGGGGGCCCTGGGGAAGCTGGACCTTGTCTGAGAGCATGCTATCCTACCTCCTGCTTATGAATCATCTTTATAGACACCCACGTCCTTCGCCATTGAAGGGCATTTGTATATTCTAACGCAGAGTTGCTCTTCTCACACATTCCTGCATGACTCTGGAGCTGCTGGTCTAGGGACTGTAACCACTGCCCTCTTATGTCCTTTAGTGCTCCTTGTCAATCTCATCAGGGCTGTGCACACGGTGCTGGTGGGGCCTACAGATGTTCATTTTAAGAAGCATCCCATGGATTTTCCTGCAGACTGGCCAGGGACATATTTTGAGAAACATCATGAGATGTGAGTTATAAAGGGCAGCCGGCGGGGGGGTGGGGTGGGAAGCATCACAGGAGGGCAAAGGGCCTTCGGAGCTTGCCCAGCGTGGGTCTGGAGGAGGGAATGGAGCAGCAGAAGGGGCAGGAGCAGGAGGTGAGAGACAGGGGCTCCTGAGGCCACCCCTCCTCTCCTCCAGCCATCTCTCCTGCTCCTCTCCCCTGCAGGCCCCGCTGCCCCAGCCTCAGCAGACCCAACCCCCGCCCNCTCCTGCTCCTCTCCCCTGCAGGCCCCGCTGCCCCAGCCTCAGCAGACCCAACCCCCGCCCTCAACTCCAGATACCACAAAGGTTCTCTTTTCTTTTGATTTCTCCCTGCCCTGGAGGAGGGGGCAGCGTGACAGCCCATTCCCCTGCATGACAGCCCATTCCCCTGCTGTGCTGAGAGAAAGGCCACTCCCAAAGCAGAGCCTGCACAGCACGGCCAAAACGTAGTTACCCATTTCCAAGAATGGGCCAACAGGGGAAGGAATGAAAAAAGAGTAAGACTTAATCTTTGCCTTTAGGATGTCCATGGGGAAACCATGTCACTATGCAGCTATAAAATGATATAAGTACGCTCGTAGAAATAGGTGCTTCTGCCACCTGCGGGAAAGTAGAGGTGTCGACGGCCATCTCCTCCGAGGGTCTTGGATCTCCATGGGGTCTGGTACAGTAACCTGTTCAGTGTATGAATACACCTAAGCCTCTAAGAGAGATGTAGAGGGAAGGTAGAGTCCTTTGACAGCAGAGATTGGTACAGACGTGGAGGCAACTTTCAATTTCAGAACAGGCAGTCCTGAAGGCTGAGCATGTGAAAGCATCACCTCATTTAATCCTTACAGCAATCTTATGAGATAGACGCCGAGTATTGCTGACTTGGTTTAATGTACAGGATCACATGAGGCCTAGTGAGGTTAAAGAGCTGGTGCCATGTTGTGCAGTTAATCCATCTCAGAGCTGGGCATTCAAATTTGGGTTCGAATTGTGTTCTTAACCATTTTGGTGCACTCTTGCTACATCTGTTCCCCAGCAAGAGCACCACCCCTGGGGAGCGGGGCCACATCGCTCCTTCCCTCTCCCTGGTGCAGCGGCCTCTAGGGCTGCCTATCCAGTACAGAAGCCGCTAGCCACGGACAGCTCCTGAGCTCCTGGGACTGGGGCCATGAACTGAGATGCGCTGAGATGTGAAGGATTTAGACTTAGTATAAAAAAAGATCCCCTCCTTTTTTTTTTTTTAAAAGAAAAAACATTTATTACATGTTGAAATAATAATAGTTTGGACCTCTTTGGCTAAAAATACATTATTTAAATGCACTCAATCTGTTTCTTTTTGCTTTCTAAAATGTGGACCCTGGAATATTCCATAGGTGACTCACATTATATTTTTATTGAATGGCACTGCTCTAAGAGTAGCTGCTCAAAATGGGGTTATTGGAGAATTACTCTAACA
>NW_007729892.1:155520-157775 GCF_000696425.1 Galeopterus variegatus
GTGTACAGAGTTCCTGCAGTCTAAGCACAATATGTCAGAAGGCTTGCTGCCTCTGAGCTGCGAAGGAGAATCGTGCATGGCTGAATTTTTTGTCTTTCATGCCTTTCTTTACTTCAATCGCATTTCTTTATGGAAGGAACATCAGATTGTATCCAGTTGCCTGACTGATAGTCCTACTTGGAGGTGGGGAGGCATTCGTGGGATCAGAGAGAATACAAAACGTTCAACTTGAAGCATTTTGACAGCTGCTTGGGTGAGGGCAAGGGAAGAGGACCGAGACATTTACTGACTGTCCAATGTCATGCAAGCCTTTGTCCAAGCCCTATGCCTTGCTGTCTTGAATCTAAGATAGTCTTGGGAGGCAAGGGCTGTTATCTCAACCTGATGAATCAGGAAACTGGTATTTCCTTTTCCTTATGTAACTTGCTAAGGCCACCATTTGCATGAAAGTCTGCTTGAGCTCACAACGGGGTTCATTCCAGGATGCTGAGGATTCCAGCTCCCTGCCAAGCCCTGGGAAGCAGAGAGGGGAGAAGACAAACCTCACCCTAGTTGCTGCCACAGGGGCCAGGCAGGTAGCTCACCTGTGGGAAGCACCTGCTGGGTTCACTGGGGCCGTGCGACTCACATGAACCAGAGAGGGCAGGGCGGGCTAGGGATTCAAATGCATACTTTCAAGTACTCTGCTCAACAAACGAAAGGCTTTTGGGAGCTCAGTATGGCTCACAGAGCTCCAGTTAGCAAAACAGCTTAGAATTTAGTGACCTTGAACATGACCTTGGGAGATTAAGTCCAAGATGTGCTCCATGGAAGCAGGTGGGAGAGGGAAGAATTCCTGGCCACTTGACACCACTCTGTGCCAGCTGACCCTGCATGTGGCCAGTGGGGATAGTTTTGGCGATGCCGCTTGAGAAAGATGTGATGCTGGCTACTTCAGGCTGGCTCTTCTGTCTCAAATCTCCTCTCTTATCATCCAAATTCAGGGCAGGCAAGGTGGGTTATCGGTATCACAGAACACTCACTGAGCAGTCACCACGTTCCCAGCCCCAGTGCTGAGCTGGCTCACAGACGCCATGTGAACATGAGGACTGCATATCCCCCTCACACAGAGCCACATCAGGAAGGCAAACGTCTTCTTCCCTTGCACTGGCCTTTGCTAGAAGAGGGAACAGAAGCACAATCTCNGCAAATTGTTGTAGCTGAGAAAAATATAATGTGAGAAAACAAGAGGACAGATATGGACAGAGTGTGTGATGCTGACTTAGGAAGAGGCAGTGGCGGCTGGGAATTGGTCCTCCTCTCAGGTAATGTGCTGGGAGACCCGGTGAGTCACAGGGAAGCAGCTGGTGAGAAATGGGGCAGTAGAGACACAGATCACACACCACCCTGCCTCTCAGGATGACAGACACCAGTGCTTACAAGGTCACGGGCATCCAGGGCTTCACTTCTAAGCCTCCCTTCCCCGTCTTTATGGCCAATGCAGTCTTGGAGGTTCTTATGTTACATTATATTAGGTCTGGCTTATTCTCCCAAAAAGAGGTGAAGACCTAATTTAGAAAGAAAGCTCCCTGGCAGAATTAGGAAATTGGGTACAACCCATAAATCCAAACTTAATCAATTCACCTACCAGGGGTCCCACAAGAAGAATCTCAAAATCCCCTTATCCAGCTGTTTTTCTGGAAATTGGTATTGGCTAATTTGCAGTATTAGCCACATTTGGACAGGAGCTCACAGAGCCCATGGAGCTCATGTTCTCTGTGTACAGAGTTCCTGCAGTCTAAGCACAATATGTCAGAAGGCTTGCTGCCTCTGAGCTGCAAACGAGAATCGTGCACGGCTGAATTTTTTGTCTTTCATGCCTTTCTTTACTTCAATCGCATTTCTTTATGGAAGGAACATCAGATTGTATCCAGTTGCCTGACTGATAGTCCTACTTGGAGGTGGGGAGGCATTCGTGGGATCAGAGAGAATACAAAACGTTCAACTTGAAGCATTTTGACAGCTGCTTGGGTGAGGGCAAGGGAAGAGGACCGAGACATTTACTGACTGTCCAATGTCATGCAAGCCTTTGTCCAAGCCCTATGCCTTGATGTCTTGAATCTAAGATAGTCTTGGGAGGCAAGGGCTGTTATCTCAACCTGATGAATCAGGAAACTGGTATTTCCTTTTCCAGCCACCATTTGCATGAAAGTCCGCTTGAGCTCACAACGGGGTTCATTCCAGGATGCTGAGGATTCCAGCTCCCTGCCAAGCCC
>NW_007729892.1:159235-186735 GCF_000696425.1 Galeopterus variegatus
GGATGGTAAAAAGGCCCTGACCCTGGCACTTGCGATGGGTGTCTGTGGAGACAAAATCCACTCAGATGACCAGACCCTAATGGGAAGTCTCCACTGGCGAGTCTCACTGCAAAAGCAGGATAATTCAAAGGTGGGCAATTCCTCAGACACTTATAATGTACTGGAGAGTAGGTGGTTCCCCTTGAGGAACAATCCTGAGGGTCAGAATGGGCCCTGGAAAAGCAGGCCCCATGAGGACTCTCTGCAGCCATTTCCTCCTGTTCTCTATACAGTCTAGTGAGAAGAACACGGCCACCTTCTAGCTACGTTCTAGGGCCTCAGCAGAGCAGCAAAGCCACCCTGAAAGCACTTGCTCCATAGGGATTGGGAGCACATTCCAGATTCTGCTCTTGCCACTCTGCTCAGCAAGTTTTCCACAATAAACCGGGAAAGCACCACCACTCAGACTGATAACATCCAAGCGAGGAGGAGCTGTCCTGCATGGCTGATAAGATCCCAGGGGTGGGAGCAACCAAAACATTCACCACAGGGGACTGGCAGCATCATGTGGTATGTATTTATACAGTGGGATGCTGGGGGCCCATTAAAGAATATATGACTGCTTTTCAAGGACTCATTGCAAAGAGTCTTTACAATTTGTTGCCAAAATAATGATGATGGAACAGGTCAGTGTGTAAGCACGTCCTCATTTATGTCAGTGCGATTTTATACACGAGTATATATGTCTTCATGCATTCAGTACTGATAACACTGGTTGCCATTGGGAGGGGAACGGGATGGTTGAGCTCAAGGGAGGGAGAGAGGTCTACATTTTGCTACATATTCCTGTGTATATTTTCTATTTTGTACCATGTAAAAACTATAAAAAAAGAAAATAGGAATCCTCGGTCCTTGCTTTTCCTAAGCTTTTTGCTCACTGGCTGAGTCTTCCACGGAAAGCTGTGGGTGGAGGGGGAAGGTCATTACTCTGTGGCTCGCGTTACAGGGAGAGAAACTGAAATCTTCTTTCATCTTCTGCTGAACCAGAGGATGTAATTTAGGGTAATAATAAGGAGAATAGGTCCACTGAATTTGAAGACCGTGAAAATACCACCATTAAAACAGAAAACTTTGTGTACCCAGGAGTTTACAGGAGGCCCGATTCTCAAGATAACATGGAAGTCAATTTTTCCAGACTGTTTTAACAGCTCACTGAACTTCCTCCCCTAGTGTATTTGACCAAGGAGGGAATTGCTTAAATACGGGATAACACAGAAAGGGAGTTGGGAGGCTGGGCGTGAGGAAAGCACAGAGCTGAAGGCGCTGTGGACAGCAAGGGACCTCGGCTCTTGAGGACATGCCTGACGTGGAACTGTGCTGGTGGCTTTCTCCTCTGCTAAACACAGTTAACTTTTTTTCATTTGATCTTCATTTAACAGAATAAATTATGTTTTTCCATAACCTTTGCACTCAATGCTTCCGACGTCCACTCACCACTTACAAATTTCTTAATGTGTTAATACGTTAGCGTGAATCTCTGTCAAACCCAGATGGCAGACTGTGGCAAATTGTGTTTTCCAAAATGGCCATGGCAATATTTCAGGTCCCATATGCTCTTCCAGGAGCTTGCCCTCCCCATCAAGAAGAGGAGTTGATTTTCCCTCGAACCAGGTGGGCTTGTGACTCCTTCACCCAGGGGAGTGACGGAGAGGGGCAGAGAGACTTCCCAGGCCACGTCACGGTAGGGCACAGGTTTTTCCTGGCACATTCTCTCTCTCTCTCTGTCTATCTCTGTCTCCCTCTGTCTCTCTCTCTCTGTCTCTCTCTGTCCCTGTCTCTGTCTCTCTTTTTCTCTCTGTTTCGGTATCTCTCTTTCTCTTTCTGTCCCTCTCTCTGTCTTTCTGTCTCTGACTCTGTCTCTCTCTCTGTCCCTAGCTGTCTCTTTTTATCTCTCTGTCTCTGTCCCTGTCTCTGTCTGTCTCTCTGTCTCTGTCTCTTTCTGACTCTTTTGGGACCTGTGAATCTGGCTGCCACACGGTGATTAAGCCGAGGCCATGGCAGGTGTTCCCACTGACCTTGGTGGCTGAGTTGGCTCAGCAACAGCCAGCAGGAGCCCCGAGCATGTGAGTGACAAGCCTTCCAGTGGGTCCACCTCAGGCTTCAGGCATCCCAGTGACACAGAATGGAGGTAAGCTGCACTGTCCCTGCCAAGTCCCACCCAAAATGCAGATTCATGAGCAAAACCAATGCTGCTGTTTTATGATTCCACATTCTGGGCTGTGGTGCTCCATGGCATGGTGACCCCTCCCCAGCTCCCATCGCATGTCCACATGGCTTCACCCTCCCTCCTGAGCTGGATCCCGTCACTGAGCCAAGCTTGGAAGCTGTATTAGTCCACTTGATCTGCCATAACAAAGTACCACGAACTGGGTGACTTAAACGACAGAAATGCACTGCCTCACAGTTCTGGAGGCTGGAAGTCAGAGATCAGGATGCCGACAGGCCCGTGCCCCCCAAAGGTGCTCAGGCAGGCTCTGCTCCAGGCCTCGATCCTGGATTCTGGTAGTTCCTTGGCTTGTGGCAGCATCACTCTGGTGTACACTTGGTCTTCTCCCTGTGCACATGTCTGTCTCCAAATTGTCTCTTTTTATAAGGACAACAGTCATAATGGACTGGGGGCCATCCTAGTCCAATGTTACCTCATCTTAACTGATCACATTCGCAATGACCTTATTTCCAAATGAGGTCACATTCTGATACACCAAGGTAACATGACTTCAACATGTGAATTTTGGAGGGACACAATTCAACCCATAACAGAAGTGCTGTCTGCTTTCTGTTAGGAGCTGCAGTCCCGCGATGCTGCTGAGCTCGGAAACTCCAGCTCCCTGGGCCTCCACCTGTCCACTTCCCCAGCACAAACTGAGGTTCCTTGTCCTCTTGGCTCCAGGGTCTTAGTTTCCACCCATGGCTTTGTCTTCTTTCCCGTTTCACTTTCCAGTAACTTTTCCAGTTTCCCTGAAAGGTGAGTGCATCTGCTGGGACTGAAGCCCACTCGAGATTTGTCAGTAGCTCTGCCCTGGTGGACATTTATATGCAGTGGCTGCCTGCTGACTAGACCTCAGGGCTGGACTCACTGTGAAGTACTTTGCTCCCCAGTTCTAGGCCACCTGCTCTGAAGGCCATTGCCTCTCTTAGGTGTCCACAGAGGGACTGCCACCTCAAGGCAGTATTTGTGCTGTCCGGATGGGCAAAGCCAGAGCCAGACCTGCTCAGCCGTCTTTCCTTGGCTGGGACAAAGGCAGTCATGTCTCCTGACAGGTGCCGGGGGACTGATGATCTCTTCTGATGTATGTTGGGCGTTTCAAGGTTAGGCAGCTAAGTGGCTTTGTTTATCACTCTGAAGCTTTTGGTGTCTTTCCCTTAGATAAGACCCCTTCCAGGGCTTCCAGACACTTCAGAAGAACATAAAACCATAGGTATTTTTAATTGCCTTTGTTTACTGAGTGCTGGCTGTGAGCCAGGCTCTGGGTCGAGCGTTATTCATGCATGAATTTGCTGGACCCTCTGTAAGATGCTGGCGTTGCCCACAAGCACACCTGAGGAAACTCAGGAGCAGAGGATATCCTTTTCCCAGGGAGCCCACGGGAGCCGAGGCTGCAGGGTCTCAGCTTCCCCTGCACTCCCACCCTCTCTTGTACACATTGATTCTTCTGCCATCTGCACAGGAATCTGTCCAGCCCCTTCTTCTCCTAAGGAAGAGGCTTGGATAAGTGTCTCCGAATCCTAAGTGTTTGGGGCTCCACCCTGTGCTCCCCATGCACCAGGGCCAGTGTTTCTCTTTAGATGATTCCACCCAGCTGGGGCAGGCAGAGGAGGAAGCAGCAGGAGTTCAGCCTGTCCTTGCAGCATCCTCATCTTTGGGGAGTTCGCCCATAGGTGGCAGCGCATTGCTGTCCTGGCTTCCTGCTGGCCACAGATCTCCAGGCTCTTCCACCTTTACAGAAACAGGGCTGATGCTGGCACTCAGGAATTCAGTCTCTGCAGGTGGGGGACAGTGCAGCCTGGAAAACTGGGCCAGGAAGAATGGTGAGGCAGAGGCTGGGGAGGGGATGGAGGAAGATGAGGGGTGAGCACGTTTGCACCTGCAGCGATGGCGACAGCCCTGGGGCTGTGACAGGAGCCCTGGGTGAGTCAATGTGCCTGAGTTCACACCAACGGGCTCCATGCCTGGTCTGGTCTCTCAGGGTGGTGGACAAATTGAAAGAACTCAACAAACGATATGAGCTGTAGGTTCTATTATTATTCCAACTTTAATAATGAGGAAACTGGAACATAGAGAAGGTAAATTAAGGACACAGGTGGAGAGATCATAAGCCACAACCAGGAAATGAAAACTGCCTTCCACAGCACCGTGATGACCATGTTCATGCCAAGCTCAAAATGGTCCAACCTTCCAGAGACCCAAGAGCCTGGGGACCACAGACCTCCCTCCCTGCAGGAGTTTAATCTCTTTACTGGGGTGCATCAGCAGATGCCTTAACAAAGTGTGAGTGAAAGCAGGAAGCCAAAGCTAAAACCGTCCTCTGCTCTGCCCTGGACTTCTGACAGCCACCTTTTATCAGAAAGTAATCTTCCCATGACTATTTTGAAAACCAAACACAATCATCATGACATGGGGCACAATGTGGAAACCAGACTTACCCTGACTTCTAAGATGTAGTTGTTCTCTGAAGAACTGAGTAGGATAGGAACAAGGGCAAAGAACAACAGAAATTGAACATCTGAAAAACCTGAAAAAAAGCAAATACAGTATGATTTTCTAGAAGACTTCCCATTTCATCAGTGGGATCCAGGGCATGCAGACAACTCGTGGGAACATTTACTTTTAACACTCACCTGTGTAGAATTATAGCTCAGTTCTTGTCCGAAAACCTAGGCTTCTTTGTGTTTGAAATTGCCTTTGATAGGGATGGTGTCCTCGCATTTGGCCATCAGAGGGATGACCAGAAAACAAAATGCAACTACTGGAAAAGAGAGCAACACATTTAAATTCTCACTAGAGTGAGAGTGCATATTCTGGGAACCAGCCTGCAAATGCGGTAGGGTAAGGGGATCAGGGACTTAGCTCAAGAGCTGTGGGCAGGTGAAGGACCTGGGTGATAGCAGGTGACACCAGAAAGGAAGGCTGGTCGCACTGCAGACAGTGGGCTGGGCATCTGTCCGGGGGTAGAGGCTGGTCTCCATGGCCACGGAGGTGGGCTGGTGGGGCACGTCCTGTTGCAGCCACCAGCCCCTGCTCATGCATCTCTGGATCATGCCATGCCTGTGGGCGGCTGTTACCAAGTGCGGATGCTTCTGTCCTGCATCAACTCCCACTTCCTGGTGTGACAAATGGGCCATGTCACCATCTTCCCCTCCCTCCTCCTCCTCATCCAAGCTGCTAACAGCCGTAATGCATTTCAATGAGTTGCTTGTTATTTTCTTTGACCGTCTTGGTCCCTAGCAGTTTATTTTCTTTTGTTAGAGCCTTTTGATTTTTTGGAGCACACCAGCCAAATGCCTTGAGATGCTGTAAGCCAGTGATTTACATTGGCACGGCTCTGCTCCCAGCCTGTTAGCTACAGTTGCTAGGCTGGCTCCTGCCGCATGTCACAAAGAACTCTGCTAAAGCCTCAGTAAACACTATTAAACCCTAAACGGATGATGATAGTGAAATCAGCTATAAGCTGTGGGCTAAAGGAATGATATATTCATTGTGCTGCATAAGAACAAGGACAAAGAGCTGGACCCATGCCACATTTCATAAGTAAGTGGAGTTATGCAGAAATAGCATGAGGTGACAAGTGGTGTTTTGTGTTCCAGAAGCCGTCTGCTTCGACAGGGCCAGGCTTGGGCGGTGTTCTGCCTTATGTGTGCACCTGTGCAGGCAGACGTGCAGCTGTAGCACAGATGTCTTGCTTTCCTCCTTCTGGCAGCTTCCTACATCTGCCTCTGGCATTTGGATGCTGTTGAAATACTCAGGGAAAGCAGAGGAAAAGTTGTTTGGAAGTGGGAAAACTGGACCTGGAGCCACAGATTGGGATTTCTAAATTCTCCCCATAGATTCAGCATTGAAGTAGGGCCCCAGCACGAGGACAATCTCAGGGCCTGCTTCACCTTCCTCAGCCCAGGAGGCATGCGCTGAACTTAAAATCCCTTGAAATACTGATAGTTTCTAAAAAAAGAAATAGAATGCTATTTCAATTGGGTGCAAGAGGAAAACTTTGTCTTATTTTCCCTGAATGAGTTTGGTGGGCATTTTAGAACATGCTAAGGACACAGGGATGAAGAATAACCCCAAATGAGCAGACCTCACAGGCAGGGTAAGAACCAGAAGACCACACCTTGTTCATTCAAGTAAGGTAAATTTTACGACTCTCATGTAATGTTCACTGACGACTGAGTCATGGCTTCCGTAGCCCTTTCTTCAGGACTCCCCGTTCGTTGCTGCTCACTCTACAGTAGTTGTAAGCTGGAGGTAAGTATGACAGCCACAGTGGAATTCACAGTGAACTTTCCCTCAATGGGGCGCCCATTCTGGAGGGCTGGGCTGGAGTGTTTCAAAGCATCTCCTCGTGGCCCACAGTTTCCAGAGCAAGTCATCTGGGCAGTCAGTCTCCTTCTTGGACCATAGACATCAATTATGACTTTCTGGTCCCCAGATGACATGGAGATAAAAGGAGCAGGTAAAATTCTGGACAACTTGTAGACTGTGGCAGTTTGGTCTGAGGGATGTGGTAGGATCTCGACACTGACTTCTGCCTCCTTGGTCCTCCCTTGCTACCTGCTCTGAGCTTTCCTCCACGGAGGGCCCTATTTCTATGGTACTGTCTTTAGAATTATAAACTCCTCAGACATAAAGGAAAGCCTCCAGGTCATCTAGCCGAGGCCTGTGAGGTCATTGGTGTTCTCTTCCACATGTCCACTAAGTGGTCACTCAGCCGTGGTAGGATGCATCACGGGTGGACTCACTACCTACTCAGATAACTGAGTTTATCTTTCGACTTCCCTGGTCCTTTTCGCATTGAGCATAAATATTTTCTCCTGTGCCTTATGCACAATTGTCCTTCTTTCAGCCCTTAAGATCAAACTAAGATTACTCTTTCTTCTACTTAAGAGACTTCCCCTCCCCCCCCCACAGTCCTTGCTCATTTGGAGGCCGAGTAAAAATGATTCACAGAGAATTTTGATCAAAATCAACATTGATTTACTTTATATCACTGCTATTTCTGTCCCGGGCACGGGCTGCCAGGGAGTCGGCCCTGAGCATCCCTGGACATTGCTAAAGTGCTTCATTGGTCATTGGCCCTTGATTCCAAATCTCTCTGGTTCCCAGGATCCCTGGATTTTTGGTGTCAGGGAGCCAGCAGCTGTAGTTCTCCTGAGCCCACAGCTGGGGAAGGAAACAGCTTCCACAGTTCTCTGGAGAGTCAGTAATTTATTCTTCTAGAACACAGTCACTATTCCCTCTGGAAAACTACTAAGTATTAAATGCTGCAAAATCAGTCCCAAGCTGTTGCCCTTGAAGACAACGATTGTACAGTCTCCTGAGTCTGCTCTTCTCTTGGCTCCTCAGCACAGTTCCCACAACTCTCTCACATGTAGCACCACAGACATTTTCCTCTCACTGTTGAATTTCTTCCTACTTTGTTTCAGCTTGTCTAGATATCTCCAAAGTGTGGAATTTGAAGGTGAACAGAATGATATTCCAAGAGGGGCTTGACAAGTCCTGAGGTTCTGTGCAAGCCTTCTTCCACTGACGTGCTGCTGACAAACATAAGAAATTATGATAGTGCCCGCTTTCCAGGCACTGAGCAGCTGATTCAAAGGAGGTGAGATATAAATGTGGAAAGTTCACACCAGGAAACTCCAGTGTGAGGAATGGCAATTATAAGAGCACTGGTGGGAGCCAACTGGTATTAGAAAAGCACAGCATAGGTGCCACCAATGGGAGAGGTGGAAGTTCATGTTTGGGAGTTACCAACCACATGCCAGGAGCTCTGATTTTTCCCTTATATTCTTAGTTCATGCACCTGATTAACCACAGTGTGAGCAAGCCACGGTTATCACCACTTTACAAAGGAAAAGGTAAAGCTCAAAAGAGATAATTCAATCTCCCAAGGTTACAGCCCAGAGTCACACTTAGAAAGACTGAATGTGCACTTAAAGTACCCTAAGTGGTTGCTGGACTTCGGGGCTGTGTTCACAGTATGGGTTGCCGTACTCAATGCTGGGCTGCTTAGGACCAGGTGAGACTTCTCAGCATCTTCTGTGTCCCCAGATCTTACACCCTCGGGAGCTATCCTCCCATTAATGTTTTCACAAGTCTATCTTGAGATTCTTCTCTTGCAGAGTAAGGAGCCCAGGCTCTTTCCCCAAACCACTGAGAATCCTTTGTGGGCTTCTAGTGAAAATCTCTTTGATTTTTCTAATCACTTTTTCATCTCCACTCTCCAACTCTGCTCCTGTGAGTGTTAAATTTTCTCCACTTGAATTCAACTAAAAATTTTATCATGGTAGTACCTTTTCCCCCTTTCTTTCCAGCCAAAACACCACTGAGAAGGCACTGCATAGAAAAGATTTTGCTGAAGGTAGGGGGATGATGGGAGGGGCATGGGAAAATTACATCATAAGGCAGCCAACACCGCACAATTTAATATTGGCTCGCACCACTCTTAGGAGTGTGCCTCTTATTCCTGCTACCGAGAACTTCTCCCTAGCTGTGTTTCTCCTCAAGCCTTGCCACCAGTTCTCCTCCAAAAAGGAGTTCTTTTCCTCATCATTCTCTTGAGTGCATGTGCACACACATGTACACACCTACAGCTCTCAGAAATAAGGATCCAAATAGTAGAGTAGAGCTGTGACATACCAGGGTGGTACAAATACAAATTCGTGTCATTGGATTTCCATCATTCTTTTGGATTCTCTATGCTTTTCCATCGTTCTCTAATGAATATTTATTGCTTTCATTGTAAGAAAAAGGAGGAAAGAGGAAGTATTTTTATTTATTTATTTATTTAAAATAACTCATGCAAAAGAGCTCTTGTTTCAAGGGACCTGAGCCAGGAACAATCTTTCTTACCTCGCTGTTCATTGCTGGCTCCTCTGACCACAAAGCATTCCATGTTCCAAACTTTTTTCTTTTAATGTTGGAGGAGAGTTACCTAGTAGGGGTTCTGATGAAAGAATCTGAAAAACAGACTTTTTACCTGTGAATCCATACATACTCCTAGGAGAGAATCGTGGCTGTTAGCAGTAATGGTGCTCGACTTCAGGGAAGAAGAAGCTCCCCCCTCAGCAGGACGCAGGGCTCACCGAGGGGAAGCGCGTTTTGGTGACCGATTAGCGTTTAGAACACTGCTTCTTTCCTCCTTCTCTCTAATCTGATGCCTCTGGGGGCTCATAACCCCCCAGTTACATGCTTCGTAGAAGATGACGGCAGTGGCGGGTTGTTCTTTTGCATTTTAAGATCTGATGCACAAGTTCATGTTTCTGGACATGCCACTTGGATCCTGAGCCTGGCCAAAACATCCATGGATTGGACATGGTTAAGAATGATCCAGAGGAGGTAGCCTCACAGGCCCAGTCGCTCTTAGATGGTTCCTCTGCATTCCCATTTCCTGAGTGCCCCCAGCCTGGCCCTCCTCTCTGTAAGCCTGCTCTTGCTCTCTGTATATGGAATTTGTGTTTGGTCTCTTCACCTTCAGACTGGGGAGGTGACGTTAGCAAACTGGAGAAATACTGACAGTGGCAAAAGGACCAGGATTTGATTGTGGCTCAGTCACCATGTGGCTGGTGAGTTCTTCCACTCAGAGCTGTAATAGCCTCATCTGGTAAAAAATTGCATGGCTATTATGGAGCATGCACAGCATATTTATCACATGCACAGTGAAAAGTGGGTAGTATTTATTATCATCTAGTCAGGTTTCCCTGAAGGATTTTGACATGAAATGGAACTGTCAGGTTTTTCTACTTCAGAATAACTTGGGTAGATTACCTTGCCCTGGGGTGTGGCTTCTGCCTCTACCAGCCTGTGCAGGCCCCATAAGGGGGAGGTTGATAGTGAACCTTTACTTAGTCTTCACAAATTGACCATGGGGTGCTGAGATCACTTAAGGAGATCTTGAAGCCCACTGCACCAGGGTCTAGTAATAAAAGGATTTTTTCTTCTTCCTTTGCAAGATTAAATTGAATAAAAAATACTATTGATTCTTTGTGAAGAAATAAAAAAAATGTTAACTATTACAAAATGAAAAATATAGCTGCCCACATCTTTCATTCAGTGAATTATCTCCCCATAGGCAAAGCCACATGGAAAGTCTTACAGTAGTTGGGAAATATCATGGTGAGAATTACATTATTTCTTAATGCAATGGCCTGGGCATTAGTTAATTTGTCAGAAAATCATTACAAGAAAAGCATTAGTTAATTTTGTCAGATAATCATTACAAGAAAATATCTTACTTATGAAATGAGGCTGATTTCTATATGGTGCTTTTTTTTATTGCTTGCCTCTTCTTAGCTGTGCTAAGAAAGTCTTCAAACAGTTAAGTTTTTTATGTTACATAATAGCTGGAGGAATTGCCACAAAGATGTGATAAATGCATGAAATGATTGATACACTAACTACCCTAAACCAATTATTATACAAAAATATATGTATCAGAATATCAGATTGTATCCCATAAGTATGTATAATTACAATGCATAGATTAAAATTAAAAACAAAGTCTTTAAACATTTTCATTTTCAAATATAAATTGTAATATATGGACTCTATATAGCATGGTAACATGCAGCATTTATTTTTTAATTTTAATAATTTCAGTGGTAGCAGCAGCATTTTGAAACTTTGTTCAAAATGGCTTCAAACCTCTCCTAGGAAAGTATGCTCAAAACTAAGAACAGATCTACCTAGAGGGGTCTACAGAGATCACAAGACAGCATCTATTCCCAAGGGTGCGATTGTGAAAAATACTCTTAATTCCAAGTGTCTATACTTATACAACTGGAGAGATTTTTGCAGTGTCCTTAATTTTTGTTTCTCTCACCACATTCAGGCCATCGCTTTCCTCATCTGGAGCACAGAATAAAACACCAGAAAAGTGAAAGTGCACTGTTTTAGACAGGTCACTTGCAGTGACTCTGCTAGATTACATGCATAGAAAGAGTAACAAATTGTTGAATATTAGATTAGGAATTTTGGTGGTCTTTTAGGATTCATCTCCCCCACCCTGTCCCATGTCACACATCTCATTTACAGATGAGGACATGAGAATACTGGGGGTGGAGGAATGAAGAAACTTTTAAAAGTCATGTCACTCTTGACCTACTCTACTGCTGACCCCAGTGTGTCCATGCTGGTGGTCCCGTTGTCTCTAGGTCTCCACTTAAAATGAGTGTCTTCCTCAACTTCTCCATGTATTTCAAAAGGCTTTGGATTAAAATTAAGGTTACTTTCCTGCAGACATTTATAACAAAGGATCAATGTGAGGGTCATATGTCAAAGGGTTATTTTCTACATGCATTAGGAAAATGAAAGTAAGGGTTTGTTGGTGCTTTCTCTGTGTACCCTCAATGCTCAGGAACGCTGCTTTCATTGATGTTCTTCTGGGTACCCTTAACGTGGCCCAGAACCATTGCTCCTGAGCTTGTCAATATCTCTTGAGTTCTCTTGCCTCGAAGATATTTTCCTTCCATGGTGCTGCTGCAGTTGGGGCTTCACATGGCCCAGGAGATGTTTCCAGAGAGCTGTACCTGATCCCAAGTATAATAAGGCCTCAGGGACCTCACCTCTGAAGAGTGGAAGAACTCCAGAGAATGGCAGGAAACGAGGGGACATTTTCACAGACATAGCCAGAGGCTGTGAAATTTGAAACACATGTTCATTTTCTCTTTCCTTTATTCTACGTTTATTGATTGCCCAGCTCACGCCAGCCACTGGACTAAGGCCTAGGAGTTTAGTCAGCAACAAGATAAACAGGATCCATTTTTTGTCCCATGTTGGTCATGGACAGAGCTGGGCAGGTTGGTGGATAAGACAGACAACTAACCAGTAACTACTGTATGACAAGTAGAATCAATGGGAAATTCCATGTCCTCTGAAGATGTTAGGAAGGGGCTCCTAACCTGGGAGTAGGACTGTGCCACACTAAGACTCACAGGATGAGCGCTGATGAGGACACTGATGAGCATGAGAAAGAGGGTACGTCAGGGCAGCATGCAATGCATATGAAACAGCCTTGTGACTGCAGAGAGGGCTATGTGGTGGCAGGGTCTGGGGCCAAGGGGTGAGTGGCACTGGACAGTGAGAGAGACCAGTATCTTTTTTTTTATTGGTTATGAATATTCATGACACACAAAGCTGATTGTGACCTCTCATGCCCATGATGTGAGGGCTGGATTCATACTAGCAGCAAACCCATTACCACACATTGCATTTGTACCCCGTGTCCCCTACCTAATTATCCCCAACCTTCCTCTCCCTCCCCCTTTCCCCCCAACTCCACTTTGAATCCCAAGGAATGTTCTCTCCCTCTGCAAGTCCAATGCACTTCTGTGGTCTTTCTTTCCTTCCTTCTTTCTCTCTTACCTCCCACATATGAGTGAGCACATGCAGTATTTATCCCTCTGTGCTTTGCTTATTTCACTCAATGTAAGTTTCTCCAGGCTCATCCACGTTGCTGCAAATGGGAGTATTTCATTCGTTTTTATGGCAGAGTAGTATTCTATGGTGTATATATACCACAGCTTCCTTATCCAATCTTCCATTGATGGACATTTATGTTGGTTCCATATCTTGGCTATTGTAAACAGAGCTGCGATGAACATGGGAGTGCAGGTATCCCTTCGACATGGTGATTTCCATTCTTCTGGATATATTCCCAGAAGAAGGATTGCTGGATTGTATGGATGATCTATCTGTAGTTGTTTGAGAAACTTCCATACTGTTTTCCATAGTGGCATCTTGAGTTAGATCACCAGCCCAGCTGATTATGACACAGTATAGTACTTACAACTTCGCCCCTACTACACACACTTTCAAAATCACTTAAAATCTTACTGGGAAAGCAAAATGGCCATGCATAAAACAGAGAAGCACCAAGAAAATGGCATAAGGTGGTCTAGTAACATCCACTGTGGATTGAGATTTTTTTTTTAACTTGCCAAGCATTTTATGTACAATATCATGTTTAGTTCTTGCAATGACTGGTGACTAGGTGCTGGAATTTCATATCACCTGCATTTCACTGACGAGGAAACAGTGACTCAAAAATTAAGAAATACGTCCATGCGCATATAGGAAGTAAGTGACAGAGAAGAGAGTTGAACCCAAATCTGCCTCCCTGGGGAACCCTTGCTGTTAACCAGGAGATCACACACCCGCGAGGCACTGAAGCTAAAAAGGGATGTCATTGCTTTTTACCACCGTCTGTTTTCAAGTCTAAAAAGCAATTGTGACATTCCCTTGAAGGTACACGTGTGAAAAGCCTGCCTTGAGAGTAAGAAATCAGAACAGGATGTGTTTCCCACAAAGATTAGACATTCTGAGGTCTTGAGCCTCACACTTTAGATGTTTTACACCACCAAATCGAATGTGTCACTACTTGTGTAGTGTCATAGGCTTAGTAAACCCAATGGACTTATTTGATATATTAATCTGTTGCAAGTTAAAGAAAAAAATAATTGTTAAATATCAAATTTCTGATTGGACTTGTGTCTCTTTCATTGGATTTTTTTTTTAGAGGGGAGGGAGAAATGATTTTAAATGTCACATACCCAGAGGCAGCATCTAGGTCCAGGTGAAGAAAGGCACAGAAACTGAATCTGACATTTATTAGTTACCGTCCCTGGGTAAAGCATTTAACTTTAGAAAGCTCGTGGAAAACTTGACAGATGTCTCTATCCTCCAAGCTGTTAATTTAAAAACATTAATCATCAGTATCAGTCTCTAGACCTACAAACAATTGTGTAGAAATATAAGTTTACATCTTAATTATATGACTCAGCCTGGAATTTAGATCAGAGAATGCAATGGTATTTGTAAGGCATTTCCCTCCAGGGGAGCTAGAACTATGCTGTGAGCTTTAAGCTCACCTCTTTGGGATGCTGTTATATGACTATCAGTGATTTTCAAAGATAGTGAGGCAATGCTCATCAGCATTATTTCAAAGTCAAATTTAAAAACCTGACTAAATGTAACATTTGTCTTAGGTGTTTTACAGATTTTCATTAATTTGTAGCCATTTCCCCTAAGTCATGAAATGATAATATACATAACATGACAAAATTGTATGTTTGGTATAATATATAAAACTATACACACATACATATCCCTCAGGTGTATGTACTTTATGTAAATTTATATTTGTATGATATGTAAAAAATATTATATTTATATGATATATAAGAAACACTTTTATGTATTCAACATACCTTATTTTATAGGTGCCAAAGTTTAGTCACCCGGCAGTCTGGCTAAGTGCATGTTTAAGGACCACTACCTGGTATGTAATGGCTTTGGGGTTGAGCCAACTCGGGGTCTCATGTGAGTGGTCCCACTGCGTTAGCACAGAACTAAATTTCCAGATGCTGGGCCCCTGGAGAGGCCTTGTAGCCTACTGTAACCTGGCAACCTTAGCAAATGAGAATGTATCTTTTAGGTGATGTTTTATATAAACTTCATAGCAGCTTGGATTTTAGAATGAAAGATAGGCAGAAGACATTGAATAATAAGTACATGGAACTATCAGAAAGCATGTGACATGCTGAGGATGAAGGTGAGGAAAAAGGAAGACAAACTCAGCTTTGACAGCTACTTGGGGCAGTGCTTTAAACCTGCATAACTGCTAGAAAAGACATAAATTAGAAGAAGAGAGAAATCTCATTTTGTTATATTAAGGGATTTGGATAGTGTAAGTGGATGCAGGGATGAAGGAAACCATGTGTTTATCTACAGAGAACACTTTTTGAACAAGTCTAGGAGATTATGGTGCAGAAGGGAAAGATGCAGCATGTGGGGCCAAGCGTCTCGGTCCATGGGGGATGGAACTCCAACTATGGCATGAGGAACAGACTTGTACTATTTGTGGGGACAGGCTTTTTTCTAACTGACCTTTCCAGAGGCATGTCTGATGACACGGCCATTGTTCTTTCACATGAGGACGCTTTGCTGATCAGATCGAGCTTAACCAAAGGATATAAATGTTGGCACTGCTGAAGTCATTGACTACTCGGAAAACCCAATAATATCTAGTATTACTAGAATCTCTCTGCTGACAAGCTTGAATATATTCTATGAAGAAAAATGTTTTTTGAACGTGCCATGATAAAAGACCACGAACATCCAAGGTGATTTTGATTCATGCTACCTTTCGCCATTTTACTCAAGAAGTTTCTTTCTGCCTCAACAGTTTATGTCCCTGTGCTAGGGAAACAAGTTTCATAAAAAATGTAACTACAGAGCATAAATAGAAAAAGCCTGCCCTGACACTGAAATTCTCTTTTAAAGAAGAGGATTTTGAAAAAGAGAAGGCTGTGTCATATTGTAGAAAGGCAATACCTGATCTGCTTTCAGGGCAAAAAGGTGTCTGGATGTCCAAATATTTAGAAAACTGAGTGAATACATCATTTTCTCCCAACAGTTATTCAAAAATACATTTTTGGTTGGATTTAATCTGTCTCAAGAACAATGCCACTAGTTATATTGGTTTTCTCAATAACTATATGCCCATTGTTTCTTGAAATCCAAAACTTAATGGTCAGATTCCAGCTGCCCAGGCTCTTGCAAAACCAGCATGACCACGGTCCTCTCACCGTGTTAGCCTGTGTAGTAGGGAAGAGAAGTGGTTCTCCTGACACCTAATAGATACAACAGAGAATGCTTGCAGGGAATTGAACTTATGGTCATTTGTGAACGTCACTTTTTTCTTTGTACATTTCAGCTATGGAACACATCTTAAAGCAACTAGTAGGTCATTTGAAATAACAGGTAGAAACAGAGTTGTGTGAGTACAGCCTGTGGCGTTAGTTGGGCCTAATGAAGCCAGCCGCAGCCACACGGAGTAAGCCAGGGTGTTTGGGAAGGGGGTACCCGAGATCTCTGGGAAAATGATCACCAGTACACTTTAGTGAACCAAAGGTTGGGTTTCTATCAAAAAAGTTTTAAGGTCATTTCCAAAGGGAATACTCGGAGTAGAAGCTAAAGTATATGTATGCACGTGCTGCATACAGGGCTTGCAGGGCAGGCTGGTGAGGGGTCCTATCTCAGGGCCTGAGGCCTCTGCATCATCCTTCACAGTAAGCCAGCGAAGCAGGCACTGCTAACACTGGGCCCTCTGTCAGAATCCTCTGACAGGGACAATGCAGGATCTGATCACCATTGCGGATGGGGTGGCGCTGCTTGAGTGTTTAGGTGGATGAGGCTCTGTGCCGAGTGCACAGCGAGCACCTCACTGGGTCCTCATAGGAACTGTAAGACCCCAGTAAGGGCCTGGCTGTGAGGAGGTGGGCTCCTGCAGTGGGGCTGTTCTAGATTCTGCAAAACCTCCCAGTTTCAGTCCTGTCAAGCTTTCTTTGTCACTTGCTAAAATGATCCAAACCTAAAGCCTTGGAGGTGGTTACTGCTGCCGGAGGCCCAGAACTGTCGCAGTTGCTGGGTTCCCTTCCATTCTTGCGTGAGGGTTTATATCCCAGCACTCAGAAGGGAAGGAGAGGCAGGACGCTCTGTTCTGTAAGTGTTATGCATCTACTTGGTTGACCACTGCTACACTGGGTGCCTTCTGCGTGCAAGAAATGCTGCTGGGACCTGAGCACACAAAGGAAGGTTAGATGGTTCCTATTGATATGTGGTAGAGAAAGAAAGATTGAACAAAAAAGTTTCAGCACTTGCTCTGGGGCTCCAGACAATTCACTTATCCTTACTGATCTTTAATTCCTCAGGTCTTAGATGGGTATAAAGATATATTTGTGAGATTTCTTTTAAGGATTAACTTTTTCATATTTTTAAAGTCTCCAGTACAATGCTGGCATATCACAATCTAAAAAAAAAAATGGTCAAGAATTGGCATCTTTCAAACTACAAAAACGATAAATTAGGGTCCCCAGTCACTGTGAAAGAGTGACCGGCAAAAGTCCACTCTGGGAGGTATGAAATGAGTTTCTTAAACATGCAGAGCTTGCTGTTTTAACACAACCTGCTTCTGCCAGTTTGGCATGAGCTATGAAGTTATAACTTTGCATTGTATTGTTATTACAGGTGTCATTGTGCCCGGACTCCATCAAGCATAGTCGGCGATGGGCTCTTATGAGAACTGGACTAACTCGGAAAAGACAAATACAAAGACGGCTTGGACACAGCCCTCCAAGGCAGCGAAGGTTCAACCGCACAGGAGACAGTGACGAGGAGTCTCAAAGGAGGCCATCTGAACACGCGGGTCTCAGAAACCCTCTCTCTGAGCGTGTAGAAGAAGGAAGGGTTTTTTAAAAAAATATTTGGGGGGGGGCTGTCCCACATTTTCTCTATGGTACTTATAGAGTGCAGCACCTCTTACAAAAATCTTGTAAGTTTTGGTTATCTCACACTTCCGGAGTCAATATCCATTAGGTGACTATGGTAGTTTGCTATAACAAAGTTTCGAAAACTTGGTACTTTAAGCAACAGAAATTTATTGTCTCAGCTCTGGAGAGTAAAAGTCCAAGACCAAGGCGTGGGCAGGTTTGGTTGGTTCCCTCCAAGTGCTCCGAGGGACAATGTGTTCCAGACCCCTCCCCTGGCTTCTGCTGGTTGCTGGCCTTCTTTGGAGTTCCTCGACTCGTAGAAGCATTACCCCAGTCTCTGCCTTCATGTTCACAGGGCATTCTCCCTGTGTGCGTGTCTCTGTGTCCAAATTTCCCCTGTTTGTAATGACACCAGTCATATTGGATTGGAGCCCACCCTACTCCGGTATGACCTCATCTTAAATAATTACATTTGCGACAAACCTGTTTCTAAATAAGGTCACATTCTTAGGTACTTGGGGTTAAGACTTCATCATATACATTTTTGGGGGAAGGAGGGGGGTCACAATTCAACCCATAATAACCATTTCCATTGGGATTAAATTGCATTAAGACCACCAAAATCTCACAGAGAGAGATGGTACCACCTCACCACAACGTGAGTAGCACAGGCCTACAGTCTCTGAAGAACATGCATAGGATGAGGAGAAAGAGTTGCAAAAACTATTCAGATTGAAGGGAGATGACGATGACAGACAAAACTGTTCAGCAATCTGACTGCCTGCTTGGACTCGGTGTCAACAGGATTCTGTGCAGCTCTGGACACGCAGGTAGCAGAAAGAGCCACTTGGTCTGCATCTGTGGTCAGCACAGCAGGTACCCAGCTGCAGGAACATATGCTGATGATTGCTAAGAAGCCCGCTAGTGGCCTGATTTCTCTGTCCATCTCTTATAACATTATTAGCCAGACAGATTGCATCAGGCTGCTTACCCTAATTAGCAAATGAGTGGAGCCTGAGGAGCTACAGACAGATTCAGAGTGACCTAAAACTCTTGGAGTGCATCAAACCCCACCCCTCAACTTCAGGTAAGGCACTGGGTTCCTAGGAGGGGACAGCCTTCCTCAAAGCAGCAGACTGAGCAGCAGTCTGTCCCTTCCCCTTTATACCACTGCTACATAGGGGACAGAGGCAAGACACCTGATCTTGTCCTAATGAGAAAATTTGTGCTTTTCTCTTCAGCTATTGGATTAACGTAATGGAAAAAGAAGACTAAATGTTAACAAAGCAGGAAAGCTGAGGAGACGAGCAAAGTTGAGGGACCCAGAGTTGGCATGGGTGCCAATAATGGGCACTGGCCAAGGGGCTCCTCGGCAGGCCCCTCCCCCCATTTGCCCATCACTTGCTCTTGTTGATGTCATCTGCAGAGCCTCCAGTGGAAACTCACTGTTAAAGTAAGAACACCATATTAAAATCAAATAACAGAAGGTTAAGGCAGGGAAACTAGGTAGCTACAATTGTTAACTACTTGGTAAAAAGTACTCGAGAAAATCTTTTCCTATATCAGGAAGCTACTTCAGGAAACTTGCCTGATGAGCATCTCTGGAGTTCAGGAGCTGGAGAGTTTCCATGTCTTTAACCAGGTCATCGGCTGCCTGGCATGTGCGTGGCACAGTCAGGATTTCCGCTTAAAGACTGTTATTCTGCCATGCATTGCTGTTCCTCCTGAGATGAAGTCTGGGGGAGGAGGCTGCAGGCTGCAGGCAGGGCAGTGGGGCAGCGAAGGGTCCGTGCGTCTGAGGGCACCGAGAAGTGAGCTCAGACTGCGGGAGAAGCAAGCTGAATCAGGGGACGAAGGCTCACCTTGACTTTCACCATCAGAGTCTCATCCTGATCCCAAGACATCTGCCAGTTAATATAATCCCACTCTAGCAGACTGCAGATGAACAGGGGTCATGGGATAAAAGGAATGGAACGCAAAATCTGAAATCAGCCAGGACAGAAACCTCAACCCCTCTTGTTGCTCTCCAGCTGCACAACCTAAGACAAACCCCTAATACTGCCAAGCCGTTCCCCCATTTACAAACAAGGACCTACATTATTTTCTTTGCAAGCTTTCTGAGAGGATCAGATAAAAGTATTTCTGTCAAGTGCTCAACAGATGGCAGCACATGGTGTGACTACATTGTGACCAAGGAGAGTTCCAGACTACAACAACCATAATTTTGTCACTTCTAGTTTTGATTGTTGTTCTGGAAGAGGTTTTCTATGGACAGATCTTCAGATTTCTTTGCTGACTACTTGGAACAGGATGCCATCAGCGTATCCATGGCAGTGAAGCTTGTGCGATGCTTTCTGCCTTGGGCCGCCTAGTTTTTCCAATGCCATCGTCTGTTCAGCATTCTCTCTTCTAGACAGCACCAAGGCAGTGGTTATCAAGTAGGGTGATTTTGCCATCTCCCTTCCAGGGGATATTTGGCAATGTCTGGACATATTTTTAATTGTCAGGCCTGGGGAGGCGCTACTGGCATTTAGGCGGTACTGGTCAGATATGGTGCTAAATATCCTGCAATGAACAGGACAGACCCCATAACAAAGAATTATCTGGCACAAAATGTTACTATAGTTGAGTAACACTGTACTAAAATAAGTCAGCCAGATAATATCAGAATTATCCAAATTTCCTTCAATGAATAGGACATACGTTAATAAGCTCTAGGTTGCCCCCCCTATGGGATTTATCTATATAAATGTGTACAATGACACAAGTCTCCACTGTCTTTTAGTTTAGGCTCAGGTGACACTACAATTACACCCATGTAATGTTTCATGCCCTTCAAAAGTGAGTAAAATAATCAACATCCATCTCTACCTCAGAGAGAAAAGAGCTACAAGGAGTGACACACTGAAGAATGTTGGATTTTTGCATCTAGCTGCGTTTGAGACAAACTGAACTAGAACCTTGACATTTTCAGAACTTCAAGAACAAACTTGCAAATGTCACTTAGTTTGTATTCATGGCATTTGATGATATGATTAGGTGATATTAGGACCAATATCACATAAGAGGGAAAATTCCTGTTGAGATGCGAACACGGCTGTTGACCAGGTTTGCTTATTGCTTCCCAGAGCTGAGATTAAATCTCAATATTAACAGCATTTCACATTGCAAATTCCATGGACAATTAGGGTTACTTCCAAACAGAGGGAATTCATGACACCAGAAGCTACCATACTGGAACAACCACTGTAGAGAAAAAAAATGTGGAATCTCATGGGAGAAAGAATTTTAATTAAATAGCCAATCAAAATCACTTTCTGAACACATGGTATTATAAAATAGTGCACTGGCTTGAAGAGTCATACAAAGTTATATAAGCTGCTATAGCAATCTCAAGCTGCTGTTAGCAATCTCAAGGCTATTATAATCTAATCATTAAAAAAAAAACCAACAAAAAATTTCATGCAAGTATGTCTTGCTCTGCTCCAGCATGCTGGGTTTCTATGGGTAACACACCACACTCGAAGTTCATCATCCTTGCCTCATCATGTATTTATTCCAGTGGGGCACATAGTTTCTGAACATGTGATTGCAGGTGTGCTGGTGAGGAGGTGTTTGACTTTGCACGATGCTAACAGTTGTGAAGGCTATCAAAACATCATGAGCCATCACATGGCTCTTTCAAACAAAAAGCACAGAGTTCATTGAGTGGAGGGCAGGAGGAGGATTCTTGGGGACCCAGGAAGATGAGGGCGTTATCAAGGCAAAGATGGGTCTTCAGGGGGGCTTGTTTGCATAGTGAGAGTAAAAATGGAAAATTATGAAAGATTGATCATTTTGATCTGGATCCAATGGCATGTTTTCTGCAAGAGAAGCTAGGTTTGTTGGGGCAAAGTCCTGTGAAGCAAACCTGAAGTATGCTACTGTGAAATTTAATTGAGGTTTCCTCCCTTCAGCACTGTGTGGAATTGTTAGGCAGCACGATTGCTCATCGTGGCGAGAGCTGGAGGAGTCTGTTGTGAGTCGTGGCATGGTTTCCTGTACCAGCAAACACAGCTTCACTGGAGAGAGACTGCATCTGATCTATGCATCATCTGAATTCTAGAATGCTGTGCTGATACAGGACCCTACCTTTTCCTTGGGGATATTAGCAGTTACGTGCAGAGTGTTAGGCAATAAGCTAAATTTATTTTCTAAATTTTGGGGTATATTTTATTTTCCCTCTGATGCTATCAGAATTTCAAAATAGCCTCTTTGTTCAAGGACCAGATGAAAGCAGCAGTTTGCCAGAATTTGAATTTTCCTTCACAGCAGCCAGCAGCAAGTGTGTGCCGTAGCCTTTTGTGAATGCAAAGACATCTTTAAAATAGAACTAGAGTGTTTTCTAGGCAGTTTTAGAGAAAAAAAAGGGAACTAAAAGTGGCCTAAACATCTTGTGACTAATTCTTCCCTCTTTTCTTGTTTGGTGATTGTCATTTGCCACCGTTTACATCCTCAAGAAATAATGATCCTGCTGAAAAATTAAAGACAAACTTCAAGCACTATTTCTGAGAGTTCCTAACAATGCCTTTAAAACATCTGTTTTCTTTTTTCCCCCCGTGGCTGAGAGATAAGAAGACAGAGAGAAGCTGCAATCTTAGGCTTCCCTGATCTATTTTCCCTTATTTTCTTTTAAACTAGCATCACACAGAACCACATTCAGCTACAAAGATGTACCACGTTGTATAAAACTTTTTGTCTTGATCATATCACCACATGCTTTATTTCCTGACAGTTATTATCTAGTATTTTATTAAGATTGAAAAAACATGATCTCTTCTTGCTGCAAGCTTCTTTCTCTCCCTTTGTTTCCTTCCTTCCTTTCTCCTTCCTATTTCTCTGCCCTTTCCTGTATTTTTTCCCAGACTATCTCCTTCAACACTCTCATTCCCTGTCTTTTGACGTAGGCACTATTGCTGTTTGGGGTCATAATCAGAGATTACAGCAGAGAACAACAAAATATTTCTACTTTAATTCATAAATGGAATTCTAAGGAAAAGAAATGGACACACTCCCTTTCCTGGTCTATCTCTTAGAGGAAAAGGGACTTAGAGCCCACCTAGTTTTACTACAGTTTTCTTATATTGCTTAGCTTTTTGTTTTAAATTGATCAAACTTCCGGCACTTCTGCAATAAATTTCTTCATCTCTCTCTACCAACTGAATATTAGAACTTTTCAGTTCATTGCATACACTAAAATCAATAGTACCTTTGTCTATGAAAGAATTAAATCATGGTGTGGTAAAAATCAGATTTTCCCATTTTCAGCTTCTTATAAGATATCATCTATTAGGACTCCTGCCAGTGTCAAAAGGACTGGCTGACCTAGAAAATAGGCATAAAGTTGCAAGAATGCTAATTATGGATCCTGTTTTTTTTATTAAAAAGAATATGTTTTATATAGTGTATATGTTTATACTACACATACATACATGTGCATACAGAAATACACATATACTCAATATAATGTACCACGTGACATATGTACTCTCCACATATACTGCTCAGCCTGTGGGCCCTGAGTTAGCTATTGATCCTGAAGGCACATCTAGGGACACTGCAGCTCAGCACAATGGATCTTTGGTGTCATGGTCATGCCCCATCACACCAAGTAGATCAGCTAACAGAAGCCTTGAAACTAACTTGGAGGTGGTTTGGAAATTCCATGCTCTAGGGAGAAGGACACATTTTGAGGAGAGAAGGTTCAGGATCTACCTCTGTTCTAACAGCAGTAGGGAGAATAGCACAAACGCCTTCTGAATGCACCACTGACAGCCTCCTCTGGCTTGATCCTCACTGCGTTTAAGACACTGCAGCATCCTATGTCTTGGTCTCAATAGCTTACTGGTTGGAGTCAACTGACCCAGTATAACCTGCTCCAATTTGTCAAATATGCTGGTGTGCATTGTCCTAAGTGACACAGTAAAGATAATCCCCAAATCATCTGCCCATAAAACTCTTTATTGTTGAGTATCTCATAAGATGCATAAGAGACTTATATTAAGTATCTAACAAGTTCATTCATTCAATCACTTATCCAGGTATTTCTTGATTCATTCTAGAGCCATTTATTAAGTACCAATTATGTGCCAGATGCTCAGTAAGGTACTGGGGACACAAGAAAATACACTTTAGCAAGCAGAGAAAAAGTACATCAAAGGCTGAGAAGAAGCCCACTGGCTGTTAGTGAATTTCTAGAGAACCTATAAATCAGAACGTTTTCCTCTAATAAGCAAATTTAGAAATGAAAGAAGATATATATTACAATAGATGCCTCAGAAATAAAAAGGACCATAAATGACTATTATTAACAATTATATGCCAAAAAATTGGATAAAATGGACAATTTTCTAGAAACATATAACTTACCAAGACTGAACGAGGAAGAAATAGAAATCTGAACAGACCAATAACAAATAAGGAGATTGAAGTAGTAATTAAAAACCTCTGAACAAAGAAGAGCCCAGGACCATACGGCTTCACAGTTGAATTCGAAAGAAGACATTCAAAGAAGAATTTATATCAATCCTTCTTAAACTCTTTCAAAAAATAGAAGTAGATAAAATGCTTTCAAACCTCGTTTTATAAGGCCAGCATCACCCTGATACTAAAGTCAGACAAAGACACCACAATAAAGGAAAGCTACTGGACAATATCTCTGATAAACGCAGATACAAACATCCTCAAACTGAATCCAACAACACATCAAAAAGATTATACACCATGACCAAGGGGGATTTATCTCTAAGATGCAAGGTTGGTTTTTCATATGCAAATCAATCAATGAGATCCATCACATTAGTAGAATGAAAGATGAAAACCATATGATCATCTCAAAAGAAGCAGAGAAATAATTTGATAAAGTTCAACATTCATTCATGATAAAAAAAACTCTCAACAAAATAGGTATAGAAGAAACTTTTCTCAACACAATAAAGTTCATTTATGAAAATCCCACAGCTAACATGATAATCAATGGAGAAGAACTGAAAGCTTTTTAAAAAAAAATCTAGTAGAAGGCAAGGATGCCCACTCTTACCACTCCTATTTGATATAGTACTGAAAGTACTACCAAGAGCAATCAACAAGAAAAAGAAATAAAAGCCATTCAAAATAGAAAAAAAGTTAAATCTTTGTAGATGACAAAATTCCAGGTGGAGAACACCCAAAGTCTCCATACAAAAAATACAAACCTGTTGTAACTAATAAATGACTTCAGTAGAGTTGTAGGAAATGAAATCAACATATAAATTGTAGATGACAAAATTCCAGGTGGAGAACACCCAAAGTCTCCATACAAAAAATAAAAACCTGTTGTAACTAATAAATGACTTCAGTAGAGTTGTAGGAAATGAAATCAACATATAAAAATCAGTTGCCTTTCTTTACATAAACAATAAATTAGCTGAAAAGAAAATGATTCCGCTTAGGATAGCATAAAAAAATACTTAGAAATAAGTTTAGAAAGATTTTACACTAAAACCTACAAAAACATTGATGAGAAAAATAGAAAAAGACATAAATGAAAAGATATTCCATGTTCATGGGTTGGAAAAAATTATATTTTGAAAATGTCCATACTATCCCAAGTGATCTATAGATTCAATGCAATCACTATCAAAATCTGGATATCATTATTTAAAGATATAGAAAAAACAATCCCAAAGTTCTATGGAACCACAAAGACTCTGAATAGCCAAAGAAATTCTGAGCAAAGTGGACAAACTTAGAGGCATCACACTTCCTGATTCCAAATTATGTAACAAAACTAATAATCAAGACAATATGGCACTGCCATGAGGACAGACACATAGACCAATGGAACAAAATAGGCAGCCCAGAAATAAAACCAACCATATGTGATCAACTAATTTTTGACAAAGCAGCAAGAACACACAATCAGTCTGTTCAATAAATGCTGTTGGGAAAACTGGATATTCACATGCAGAAGAATGAACTCAGACCCTTATCTTACACCATACACATAAATCAACTCAAAATGGATGAAAGACTTAAACATAAAATCTGAAAAAGTAAAACTCTTAGAAAAACCCATAGGGGAAAATCTCTGTGACATTGGATTTGGCAATGATTTTTTGAATGTGATACAAAAAGCTCAGGCAAACAAGTGGGACAATATCAAACTAAAAAGTTTCTGAACAGTAAATAAAACACTCAGCAAAATGAAAAGTCAACCTATGGATTGGGAGATAATATTTGCAAACCATATACCTCAAAAGGGTTTAATATCCAAAATATATAAGCAACTTACACAACTAAATTAAAAAACAACAGCAACAAAATGAGCAAAGGACATGAATAGTCATTTTGTCAAAGAAGACATACATATGGCCAACAGGGACACGGAAAGGTGCTCATTATCACTAATTATCAGGGAAATGCAAATCATGAAATATCACCTCACACCTGTCAGAATGGCAATTATCAAAAGACAAGAGGTAATGAGCCTTAGTACGGTTGTGAAGAAAAGGCAGCCTTTGTACACCACTGTTGGGAAACAACCATTATGAAAAACAGTATGGCGGTTCCTCAAAAAACCAAAAATAGATCTACCATATGATCCAGCAATTCCTCTTCTAGGTATAGAAGAAAAGGCAGCCTTTGTACACCACTGTTGGGAAATAACCATTATGAAAAACAGTATGGTGGTTCCTCAAAAAACCAAAAATAGATCTACCATATGATCCAGCAATTCCTCTTCTAGGTATATTACCCCCACTCCCCATAACATTAGTTCCTAATTAGACAGCTGCACTCCCATGTTCACTGCAGCACTATTCACAATAGCCAAGACATGGAAACAGCCTATGGGTCCATCAACAATGTATGGATAAAAACTTGTGGTATATTACTTAGCCTTAAAACAAAGGAAATCCTGCCATTTGTGACAACATAGATGAACCTGCAGGACATTATGCTAAGTGATATAAGCCAGACACAGAAAGAATAATACTGTATGATCTCACTGTGAGGAAAAGGGAGTCAGTACAGTCAGGCCTCTTCACCCCATGCCCAAGTGGGTATGATTCAGCACATCCATTGTAAACAAGTTAGATAAGAGTGGTGCAACTGCGCATGTGAGCCCATGTAATCTTGGCTTGTTGCCACTACTGTATACTTTCAGAAAAAAAGGCAGCAGCTCTGAACTGCTGGCTGGCAGAGCTCACGTCTGGAATAAAGCATGTCAATCCTGTTATTGGCTGCCAGAATATTTTTTCAACTACCTAACTCATGACCTGACCAGGACAGGGCAGAGGGGTCTGTGATCCAGCCTGAAACTAACTTATATGTGGAATCTAAAAAAGTAAAACTCATAGAATCAGAGTAGAATGGTGGTTACCCAGGGGTAGGAAGGGGTAGGAAATGGGAAGATGTTTGGTCACAGGGTACAAAGTTGCAGTTTTGTAGGATGAACATGTCTAGAGATCTGATGTACATCACAAGGACTGTGGTGAATAATACTGTACTGTATACCGGAAGTTTGCTAAGAAGGTAGACTTCAGGTGCTCTCCCTGCACACACAAAGGTAACTAAGTGTGGAGATGGATATGGTAATTGGCTTGAGTGTAGCAATCTTTTCATTTTGTATGTGTTTTTCCAAACACGTTGTAACCTCAAATATATATGATTTTTATTTAAAAATAGCAACAAGTATCAGAAGGTCTTTGGGAAGAAATGAATACAAATAATAAGGAAATTTGTGAAATTTGTGAAAGAGAGAAAAATGAATGTGGTTGTAGGTTGCATGAGAGTAAGGACTCAGGAGAAGTGCTGGCCTTTGGAAGTGGTATTTTTGAAGTGGACAGCAGGGTATATAAGGTGATCATGAATTTTTCTCATGAAGGATAAGAACAGAACACTCAACATAAGGTGTTGATGTTGAGAATTATGTGGGCTCCTTGTTAGCATGGGCTCCCTTA
>NW_007729892.1:188575-190068 GCF_000696425.1 Galeopterus variegatus
TGGTGTCATATGTCTGAGTTCAAATCCCAGCTCTTCAGTCACCAGCTGTGTAAGGTTGGGCGGGTTGTACAGCCTCACTGACTTTCCATTTCTCAGGGCCAAGTGGAATTAATAACACTTATGAGACAATTTGAGTGAAGTTGTTCCCCTCCACATAGTGAGGACTCATTATATGCTAGACCTTCCCTGACCAATATGGCAGCCACCACGCCACATTTGCTATTGAGCACTTGAAATGTTACTAGTACCACATATTGAGGGGATGATGTATTGAATATATTGGGTTCGATAAATGTATTGTTAAAATAAATTTCTCCTCTTTCCTTTTATTTTTTGCAATGTGGCTACTAGGAAATTAAAATTACTCATGTGGCTCTCACTGTATTTTTATTGAGCAGTGCTGATGTAGGTATTCCTGTTATTTGAAAGAGGCTGATGATTGAGGAAACTGTGCAGATGGGGACAGTGACCAGAACTCCCAGCAGACTAGGGGATAAGTTGGGAGAATGTCCTGGAGTAACCATATGTGTGAAGGGGACGGCAGAGAAGGAAGGTACTAGAATGAGGGCAGGCAGTGACTGGAAAAATGCTAGCAGGTCTTTCTGATGTCAGCTGGGGAGGCTGCACTCTGCTCCGCCTTCCAGGGAGCTGTTTGCTTTCTCTCTCTCTGAACTCGGATGAGATACAGGGTCAGGACTCTCGGGCAGAGGATTTGCCATGTTTGGAGGACACAGGGAGTGTTCATGGAAATTCCTGAATTGCTTGGATTTGGTTTACCTTGAAAATGGGTAAGCTGGCAGTGGTAAGATGTGCAGAGAGGCCACAAAGTACAGCATCCCCTACAAGGACCCTGCCTAGGGTCCCTGGCCCTGCAATTTCAGGGGCATGTTCACGTGGAGACCCTACTTCCCGTCACTGCAGCCTGGGGTCTCAGTAGAGCAGTTCCTAGTGCCCGGCCGAGTCTTGGATCAGTGTGTGGGAGAGCCTGTGAGCTGCGTTCTCTTTAAACTACATAGTGAAATATTTTTTTGGAGTGCTAAAGAACTGTGGAAAAATTAGATTACAGAAAAATGTAGTGAAAATATCTAATTATGGTTAAATTTTAAAAGCCCAACTGAAAGGCCAGAGGGAGAGTGAAATTGAGAAGAGAGAAAAAGATGCACTTTGGACCTAATGCAGTTTGGTTTATGAGCTCAATTTGAATGCTTACTTCTGTGGTTCTCAGCATTTTATTGCCATTTTTTTCTTCTCTCAGTTTGAAGTCAGTAATGCTCTTTCAGAGAGTGCAGGTGGCTGACTCTGGCTTGTTTTGCTGTGGGTGCTGGCCTGTGGAAAGCCACTCGGACAATGCCTCAGAAGCCTCCCCCACCCCAGCCTGTTCCTTACTCTCAGCTGGATGTTCCCTGTGAATTCCTTCCTTACCTGCACCTTCTTCTCTACCTCGGCAGGTGCGATCTTTGATACAAAATCCTTTACATATGCTTTTTTTTTTT
>NW_007729892.1:190535-191721 GCF_000696425.1 Galeopterus variegatus
TTTTTTTTTTTGGTTTGAATTTTGGTTTTAAACTGTGTGCTAACACCCTGTAATCTAAAAACGGTGCCACAAATAGAACTGACAGATGTATTTAAATACAAGCCAGAAGTCTCAGAAATCGTCAAAGTGCACGGTGATAGAGCAAGTGTTGGGCACCAAGAGGAAAGACAGGAGACTGGAGGCACAGAGTTGGAGAACAGGGTTTGTTCATTAAACCTAGTTGGCTCCAGTTCACCCGCTCTCCACGGCTCCACTGATTCTTTCAGGACCATCTGGTGAAGCAGAATAATGTGATTCTGTGATGGTCTCACCAGCTTCTCTCTGGGTAGAAGAGATTCAAACAGGGAGTTAGGAGCAGAGCTCCAGTCCTCTACTGTGACTGCTGACAGATACACACTTGGTCACTCCTGGACAGCAGGAGTGGGAGCTTTGGAAGCAGAGAGCACCAGGTGGGCTCATGCTGTGGCCCCTGTCTGGCCTTGTCAACTTAGGCAGCTTCGACCTCTCTGTAAATATGATGTCCTCAGCTGTTAAGTGGAGAGAGTTATACCTACAGTCTGGGGTATATTGAAAACAGAATGAGAATGTGTTTGTGAAGCACAATGCTCAGGGCTTGGTGGACAAGGCACCCCGTGAACCCTGGGTTTACTTCCTTAACCTTTGCTTTATCTATTTCTAGTCACATTGTAGGCATAGCTAGATGGGGTTAGGGATGAGTGTGTACCTCTTACCAACTCTGTGCGTGTGTGTATGTGAAAATCAAATTTCTTCAGCAAAAATAAACCTATCATCTGGAATTTACGAATACATTATTCTAACTGACAAATAATCATGTGTGTATAAATAGCATGTTTATGAGTACACACGTACACAACCATGTATGTATTGGATTTGGTATAACTTCAGGAGGTAGTAAGTAGGGTAGACTTGTAGGCCCTAAGCCCCCCAGATTCCAGTGCCCCCTGGTACCTTGAACCTAGGATACAGTGGTGAAATGGAAAAAATGGCTGGAGCCAATCATTCCCTTGGTTTATGTCATTGAAAGAAACTAAGTCATTGTGGTTGATAACAATGGCTCTTAACCGAGACTTCCTGTCACTCACCGCTTGAAACTTTAATTTTTGACAAGGTACTTGTTATTATGTCTCTGTTTTCCTTCCTCAAAAATGGAACAATAGTAACTACC
>NW_007729892.1:192636-194647 GCF_000696425.1 Galeopterus variegatus
ATTTCTGTTTTTGTTTGTTTGTTTTGGTTCTGATTTTCCACGATTCTTGTTGATTCTGTGTGTACTTGCTATTCTTTTCTACTTACATTACCTAGGATCATTTTTCTCCTGGTTACTCCGACGAGATACAAGGGTCTGAAGATGGGAGAAAACCCTAATACTAAAATGTTTTTCTATAAAACCTCAAATATTATCTACCATACTTGACTAATGATTTTCTGTACTAATTACAGGAAACTCTTTAGCTTTCCTTTACTTAAAAGTCTAATGTAAGTCTTGAAGCCATGCATTGCAGTTTTAAACACTTGTCATTTCTTTAGTCCTCCATTCCTAGACACTTAAATAGAAAGAAAAGGAGTATTGAGAGTAGGAAGCTGCATCACCAAACTTTCTAGGGAGATTCACTGTGGTGATCACTTGCCCATGTGGAAAAATTGATTCTGCAAACCGGCTTCTGGGACATATGCTTATTATCTACTTCCTCCTGTTTCTTATTCAAACTCGTATTTCANTTTAGAGGTTGTGAATGCTTTTGAGAACACCAGGTAGGAAATTGTTTCACTTTCTCCCTGTGTTTCTGTTTCATCCTCTTCTCTCATTCTTGACACTATTATATTTTGAATTACTTATGTAAATAAGTGAGGGATTCTACCTGGATTTTATTTAACTAAAAATATGGTAAGTCCATTTGATTTAATATTGTAAATATAAATCGGGGAGGTTTCAGTTAAGCTTTCCAGTGCAGTTGGAGACAACTGAGGGAGTTGTCCACTTGGAGACAGAGCATCTCTGGGTCCCCAACTGCTCCTCCTCCGTGTGATTTCTCAGGAGGGGTTACATGTGTACAAGTCATCATGTTCTTTGAGATGTAAGTGCTATCAGTGTATTCTTGACTTTGTAGAATTGCAAAACCATAATTTGACCTTTATACTGATTTATAAGCCAAGAATTTTTATGTTGTTTTCAATGACCTAATTATCCAGCTTTTCCCGAGAGGTGTAACCTAGGCTCTATTGTCATGTCACATCATCACTGGGAACATCTCTGAAGCATGGCATGTATTTTTTTTTTTTCCCCTTTCTGTCTTTTTTCGTGTCCGGCAACGGATCGCAATCCTCAGTGTCACGCCCGTACCGGACCGGGACCGGCAACGGGATCGCAACCCTCGGTGTTGCTCCCGCACCTCGCTCAGCCAGTGAGCGGGAACCGGTCTGTACGTGGGATCCGAACCCTTGGCAGGAGCGCCACCGCGCTCTCAAGCGGCGCACTGTAGCAGTGCGACACGGGGCCGGCCCACGTATTTTTTTAACTAACAATGAATTTTCATTTTGGAAATCATGTGATTGTATCTCAGTTGTAGGAATAAATCTTGATTAATTACTAAAGGAGAGAGAAGCAGAGATCAGACAGCTCTATTTGCATTACTCTAACAGAAACCCTCCAGACATTTGAGTTAAACACCATCCAATTTCTTTCAAAGCATTTTGTCTCTACTTTTTTCACATAGTACTAATCATCATGTCAATTCTTTCTGTTTTATTAGTATTTTTACATTTTCCCCATATGGTATAGTATTTAATATAATCATTTTTAATCCTAGTGAGTGAATATCCTTCATTTATTTAACCAATTCTTTATTTTTGGTCACTTATATCTTTTTTCCAGTTTCTATAGTATTGAAATGTGGATATTATACANGCTTCTGGGACATATGCTTATTATCTACTTCCTCCTGTTTCTTATTCAAACTCGTATTTCATAAAATGACTCTCCACTAAGTCAGAACTTACTTTAAAATATGGGTTTCCTAAAAATTACTTAGTTGTTTCCCCACAGGTAGGTTTCAAGTCACACATGGACTCTATTGTCTTTTTGCTTGAATATGTCTCGTACTTTTTAACGTTGCTATTTTCAGTTATAGAAGAGGGAATGCTACCAGTTAGGACTTCCTTTAGAGGTTGTGAATGCTTTTGAGAACACCAGGTAGGAAATTGTTTCACTTTCTCCCTGT
>NW_007729892.1:195792-212110 GCF_000696425.1 Galeopterus variegatus
GATTAATTACTAAAGGAGAGAGAAGCAGAGATCAGACAGCTCTATTTGCATTACTCTAACAGAAACCCTCCAGACATTTGAGTTAAACACCATCCAATTTCTTTCAAAGCATTTTGTCTCTACTTTTTTCACATAGTACTAATCATCATGTCAATTCTTTCTGTTTTATTAGTATTTTTACATTTTCCCCATATGGTATAGTATTTAATATAATCATTTTTAATCCTAGTGAGTGAATATCCTTCATATTGTCCATGATATGAGTTACTTCTAAGAGGTGAAATTAATTATTCAGAGGTATGAATAGTTTTATTATTCTAGAGATGTACTGCCAATAAATTATAATAATTTACAAAACAATGTTAAGCAGTACTTACCTTATGTCTCATTATATATGTATATAATGTGTTAGGTGTTTTCTCTCCCTCTCTGTCTCTCTCTCTCTATGTTCCCAGATACATAATCTCTGTAGGGGCAGGTGAGTGAAATAAAAGAGGGAGGGAAGCCCATTATGTCCTTTTTACATGTTTTATGGTATTCATAATCCTTTGAATTAGATGACAACATTCTCTTTCAATTTATCATCATAACTTTACCTCAACACTGTGTGCACTTGGTTTTCCTCCTTCCTCAGTGGTCTCTGCCATCAGGATCAGATGAGCTGACTCCTGCTTCCATCCCGACTTCTGAAAGCTGTGGTTCCCAGGGCTCAGTCCTGGGATTGCTTCTCTCACTGATTACATATTTACCTCCTCAGTGATCTCATGGAGCCTTATGGTTTTAGGTAGCATCTATAAGTACTATTTACACATGACATTTTACATTTATATTAGAATTCTCTATCCAACAGCAAACTCAAATCTGCACTCAGATGTGTAATAGGCATCTCAAAATATTTACAGCAAAACTTCAGACCATTTCCCTAAATTGGTCTACTCACAGTTTTTCCCATAATTTATTTTATTTTTTATTTTTTTTATTTTTTTGCAGCTGACCAGTATGGGGATCCAAATCTTGGACCTTGGTTCTATAGCACCACATTCTCACCAACTGAGCTAACCAGCCAGCTCTTCCCATCATTAAAAGCAACTCCATTTGCTCATGCCAACAAACTCGGAGTAATCATTCACTCCTTTTTGTCACTCCTGCTATGCAGGCAGTCCATCAGTAAATCCATCAGCCACACTATTAAAACATGTTCAGAGCTTAACCACTCCCCACCTGCTCTGCCATCACCCTGCTCCAAGCAACTGTCATTGCCTGCCTGGATCACTGGTCTCTCTTCTGCCATCCTGAGTCACCTACAGTTCATCAAAAACACAGCTGCCAGCACGATCCTGCTAAAACAGACAAGCCAGGTCATGTTATTTCTCTGCTGAAAACCCTCCTGTAGATACTTCTTCTGTTTAGAGTACAAAGGAAAGACCTGTGCCTGCAAGGCCAAACTCTGCAAGACTTCATCTCCCAGCACTCTCCTGCCACTCCTACCTGTGGTTGTGACTGTTTCTGGCCACTCCCTCCTGGGCGCTCACACATGTGGCCTTTGCCTGGGTGCTTGTTCTGTAGATGTCCACAAACTCCCTCACCAACTCCATGAAGATAAGGGCTTTTGTCTGTTCAATTCTCTGATTTATCACCACAACTAGAAATGTGTCCAGTACATGGTAGGTATCAAATAAGTATTTGCTGAATGGATGCTGAGAAAACTCTACAGTTCAAGTAAATTACTCCAGAGTTCCACCCTATTAGTTGGCAGATTTGGAAACTGAATCTAGGTCTAGCTGACACTATATCCATGTGACATAAAATGATTTGGAATATTCTCACTTTTCTACTCTCTTAATTTATCTTTTCTTTGAAGCTTTGGTAAAATCACTTGTAAAATCGTTTGGGTTAATGCTTTATTTGTTGAAATATTTTTTTAACTGAGAGATAGAATCATATGTATTTATCACATACAACATGATTTTTTGAAGTAGAAGACTTTCCCAGACAAATAGAACCTGAGAAACTTCATCACCACCAGAAATGCTGAAGAAAGTTAGCTGAAAGAAAAGGATGTAAGGAGTAATACAAAAACATCTGAAAGTATAAAACTCACTGGTAAAAGTACACAGTCAAATTCAGAATACTCTAATCATGTAATGACAACTGTGTTGGAATATTTAAAGATTCAATTTTTAAAATATTTATATGGCTGTTCTGGTTTTCTCTACTTTTTAGTAAGTTTTTCAAAGCTATATGGTCTAAGAATTTTTTCTCTAATTTTTCTTAAGTTGTTTATAATTGTTTCAGGGGTCCCAGGCAGTTTAGTGGTTCTCTGAGAGGAATCACGTACCTCAACATAAAGTTATACTCACAGGTAAGATTCATTATAGCAAAGGATACAGCATAGCAACAGAAGGAAAACTATGCACATAAGCAAGGTTGGAAGGTCAGGTGCAGGATTCTGAGTACTCCTTCCTTATGTGTTTGCATGGTCATGCTTTTCTCTCTAGCTGCAAACCACACAGACAGGTGTAAGATATCTGCACCTAGGGAAGCCCACTCAAGTCTTGCAGTCTAGATTTCTTAAAAAGTCTTAAATTAGCTACATGACCAGCTACGGTGTTGACCCCAAACCAGGTGCACTTCATAAATCTTCATGATTACTTTAAATGATGCCAACAGTCTGATACATCCCAACCCCACTACCCTGGGCACAAAGAATAACACCCTGACATCCTAGTTACTGACTGCTTGAATATCCTAGGAGTTAAGTTCTTCGAATTTGACCAAGGATAGTGCCAGGGTTAGAGGTGTCTCCAGAGAAAAGCAAGAACTGAGAAAATCAGTCCTGTTTTGTTCACTCCTTCCTCTTATCTTTGTCACTGCTGCATCTATAGTTGTTTCCTTTTAATTCATAATATTGCTTGTTTGTGCTGACATCTTTTGTTGAATCAATATTTTAATTTTGACTCAACATTCCCAAGCTTCTTTGTGGAATGTCTGCACCAGTCTACATTCTTCCCAGCAGTGCAAATGGGTTTGCTTCGATACATCTCCATTCTTGCTGACACTTTATATTTTCCAGCTCTCTAAATTTTGTAAATTTAATTTGTGTATAGTGATATATTATTTTGCTGTAACTTGTATTTCTCTGGTAACTATTCAATTTGAGCATCTTTTCATATTTTTGGCTATTAGGTTTCCTTGTGTGCAAATTATCTTCATAAGCTTTACCCATTTTCAAATTAGAGTGATTGATTTTCTATATTATTTGAAAGATTTTATTGCCTATATATATTTTTAGTTTTTTTATTGCCTAGATATTAATGCTTTTCATTCAGAGCATTACAAATATCTTCTCCCAACCTGAAATTTTTCTACAAACTTTGGTGAATGGGTATAATTTCAATTGTGCTAGATGAATGAGTTCTAGAGATCTGCAGTACAACATACTGCTTATACTTGAAAATATAGTACTACACACTAAAAAATTCTTATGAGGGTAGATCTCATGTAAAGTGTTCTTACTCCCAAAACAAACCAACAAACAAAAAGTTGGACACAAAGCAACGCTGGGAGGTGTTGGATATGTCTATTGTCTTGATTGTGGCGACGTGTTATAGACGTGTGCATGTACACACTCTTCAGATTGTACACATGAAATATGCAGTTCTTTATCTATCAATTACACTGCAATAAAGCTGTTAAAAATGAAGAGAACTCCTTCAATTTTATATAATCAAATTCATCATTGTTTTGGTTATGGATATGTGTCTGAAGTTTTGTTTATTGTCTTCTTCCTCTCTGTCGGAAGAGATGTTCTCCAACAATATCGCCTATTAACTTTGAAAACTTATTTTTACATTAAAGTCTTTAATTTCTTTTTTTGGCGCTGACCGGTATGGGGACCCGAACCCTTGACCTTGGTGTTATAACATTGTGCTCTAACCAACTGAGCTACCTGCCAGCCTTTAAGTCTTTAATTTACTCATAGCTCCTTTTCACATATGTCATTAGGTAGGAAACTCTATTTTTCTATATTCAAAGGACCAATTTTCTCAACATTATCCTAAACTACCCATCCCTTCTCCATTTGATCCGGTGGCATCGTCACCAAATGTGAAATTGTCATATACACATAAGTCTATCTCTGGCATATCCATTTTTTTNTTTTTTCTCTAATTTTTCTTAAGTTGTTTATAATTGTTTCAGGGGTCCCAGGCAGTTTAGTGGTTCTCTGAGAGGAATCACGTACCTCAACATAAAGTTATACTCACAGGTAAGATTCATTATAGCAAAGGATACAGCATAGCAACAGAAGGAAAACTATGCACATAAGCAAGGTTGGAAGGTCAGGTGCAGGATTCTGAGTACTCCTTCCTTATGTGTTTGCATGGTCATGCTTTTCTCTCTAGCTGCAAACCACACAGACAGGTGTAAGATATCTGCACCTAGGGAAGCCCACTCAAGTCTTGCAGTCTAGATTTCTTAAAAAGTCTTAAATTAGCTACATGACCAGCTACGGTGTTGACCCCAAACCAGGTGCACTTCATAAATCTTCATGATTACTTTAAATGATGCCAACAGTCTGATACATCCCAACCCCACTACCCTGGGCACAAAGAATAACACCCTGACATCCTAGTTACTGACTGCTTGAATATCCTAGGAGTTAAGTTCTTCGAATTTGACCAAGGATAGTGCCAGGGTTAGAGGTGTCTCCAGAGAAAAGCAAGAACTGAGAAAATCAGTCCTGTTTTGTTCACTCCTTCCTCTTATCTGTTCTTCGAATTTGACCAAGGATAGTGCCAGGGTTAGAGGTGTCTCCAGAGAAAAGCAAGAAATGAGAAAATCAGTCCTGTTTTGTTCACTCCTTCCTCTTATCATTGTCACTGCTGCATCTATAGTTGTTTCCTTTTAATTCATAATATTGCTTGTTTGTGCTGACATCTTTTGTTGAATCAATATTTTAATTTTGACTCAACATTCCCAAGCTTCTTTGTGGAATGTCTGCACCAGTCTACATTCTTCCCAGCAGTGCAAATGGGTTTGCTTCGATACATCTCCATTCTTGCTGACACTTTATATTTTCCAGCTCTCTAAATTTTGTAAATTTAATTTGTGTATAGTGATATATTATTTTGCTGTAACTTGTATTTCTCTGGTAACTATTCAATTTGAGCATCTTTTCATATTTTTGGCTATTAGGTTTCCTTGTGTGCAAATTATCTTCATAAGCTTTACCCATTTTCAAATTAGAGTGATTGATTTTCTATATTATTTGAAAGATTTTATTGCCTATATATATTTTTAGTTTTTTTATTGCCTAGATATTAATGCTTTTCATTCAGAGCATTACAAATATCTTCTCCCAACCTGAAATTTTTCTACAAACTTTGGTGAATGGGTATAATTTCAATTGTGCTAGATGAATGAGTTCTAGAGATCTGCAGTACAACATACTGCTTATACTTGAAAATATAGTACTACACACTAAAAAATTCTTATGAGGGTAGATCTCATGTAAAGTGTTCTTACTCCCAAAACAAACCAACAAACAAAAAGTTGGACACAAAGCAACGCTGGGAGGTGTTGGATATGTCTATTGTCTTGATTGTGGCGACGTGTTATAGACGTGTGCATGTACACACTCTTCAGATTGTACACATGAAATATGCAGTTCTTTATCTATCAATTACACTGCAATAAAGCTGTTAAAAATGAAGAGAACTCCTTCAATTTTATATAATCAAATTCATCATTGTTTTGGTTATGGATATGTGTCTGAAGTTTTGTTTATTGTCTTCTTCCTCTCTGTCGGAAGAGATGTTCTCCAACAATATCGCCTATTAACTTTGAAAACTTATTTTTACATTAAAGTCTTTAATTTCTTTTTTTGGCGCTGACCGGTATGGGGACCCGAACCCTTGACCTTGGTGTTATAACATTGTGCTCTAACCAACTGAGCTACCTGCCAGCCTTTAAGTCTTTAATTTACTCATAGCTCCTTTTCACATATGTCATTAGGTAGGAAACTCTATTTTTCTATATTCAAAGGACCAATTTTCTCAACATTATCCTAAACTACCCATCCCTTCTCCATTTGATCCGGTGGCATCGTCACCAAATGTGAAATTGTCATATACACATAAGTCTATCTCTGGCATATCCATTTTTTTTCCCCACTGGCCTATTAGACTCTTCCTGAGGGCTAATAAGTCCATGTACTGTACCAAGACTTTGTAATATGTCTTTACTACTCTGGCAGGGAAAGTCTTTCCAGTTCAGTCTTGTTTTGCAACATTGACATAGAAAGTCTCCAATAACCTAATGTTGTATTTCATTCCAGCTCTTCATTTTATTTTCACATATTTTAACCAAATTCGTGTTACATTGTACATTATTTTGAGCCTATTTTTCTCACTGATTTTTCTCCCTATTTCATTTGGTATTCTTGCACATGCCTGCTAATCACTCTCTTGAATTTCATCATAGTTTATATGTCCCATATTTTAAAAACCAATTTCTTATTGGCAGCCATTTAGATTGTTTCCAATTTTTCACTATTACAAATTTTGCTGCAAAGAACAGCATTGCACATGCATCTTTTTAAACATCTGTGATTGATTCCTTAGGACAAATTGCTATAAATAAAACTCCTTCATTAAAGAGTGTGCTATTCTTCGAGGCTTTCTCCTTCTGCTACCTAATTGCCCTCCAGGTAGTTTGTACCAAGTTATACATTCATCATGGGAGTATGGGAGTGCCATTTCCTTGTCCTCCATGACGCTGACAGTAATTATTACTGTAATTGTTATAAACGTTTCTACTTCTGTAGGAAAAATTGTATAGAAAATTAGTATAATTATTACTAGTTGATGTTGAGCATTTTAAGAATATTTGCTGGCCATTTGTGCATTTATTTCTCCTGTTCGGCTTCCTTCTGAGATGCTCATCTTTTACCTATTTTTAAGAAGTTTTATTTCTAATATTTAAGGGATACCAAGGTATACTCATACACTCTCTTTCATACACGCACCTCGTATATGACTGATGCACTTTCTAGTTTGTAATTTGCCTCATTTCTGTAAAATTGACTTTCATGTAGGTTCCTAAAATTTTGTCAAGTTGAGTTTGTCATTTTTTTCCTTTTTCATTATTTTGTTTGCATTAATGTTTAGATAGTTATTCTCCTCCCTGAGATCAGTTAAATATGACTTCATTTTCTTCTTATTTTTGTAATGGTTTTATTAGTTTTTTTTTCCTTTTTGTCTTTTTTTGTGTCCGGCAATGGATCGCAACCCTCAGTGTCGTGCCCGTACCGGACCAGGACCCACAACGGGATCGCAACCCTCGGTGCTGCGCCCGCGCCTCGCTCAGCCAGTGAGCGGGAACCGGTCTGTATGTGGGATCCGAACCCTCGGCGGGAGCGCCGCCGCGCTCCCAAGCGGTGCACTGTAGCAGTGCGCCACCGGGCGGGCCCGTGTAATGGTTTTATTTTTATGTTAAAAACTTTTTATCCCAGTTTTGTTGCTATAATTGCACTTACAGATTTTATTCCAGATTTTGTTTATTTTTTGGTTCAAGGGTTAATTTTTCACATTAGCATTAAGTTTCATTTACATATTAACAATACTTATACAATTCTATGCTTGAGAGATATTATTTGTCTGGGTCAATCTACTGTGCCAGTGTCCCCCGGTCTTGAATTATTTGATTTGACTTGACTCTCATTTAACTGAAATACATCTGAATAAATTACTCTCTTTGAAAGATGTAACATTGTATTCCTGATTACATGAACACACAAGGCAACAGTTAACTGGGAATAAAATATGTTGCTCTCAGTTATTTCCGACAAAACTCTGTGCACATAGATGAGTTGTCATGAGCAGTTTGTTCTGGAGGAATCTGACATTTGCTTTATTTATTCATTTGTTTGTTTGTTTATTTAGTGGTAACTTTGTCCCTTACTTCCGTGTTTATATATATATATATATATATATTTTTTTAACTTGGAATTAAAAAGTGCCAGAATATGTATGGAAATAGATTAGCTGTCCTCCATTTCTAAATTAATGGTCACTTATCTTGTTTTACCTTTGTAGGCTGTATTCAGCTCAGGAAAGTTATCTTCAATTCATTCTTCCATCCATCTATCCATCTGACTATATTTACTGCATGTCTGTTACATTCTGGATGCTGGAAATACTATATGGCAGGGTTATCCAACCTCAGTACTATTGGCGTTTTAGGCTGGCTAATTCTTTTGGTGGGGGTCTGTCCTGTGCATTGTGGAATGTTAGGCAGCATTCTTGCCCTTGTGAAGTATATGCCAGTAGCACCCTGTCTCCCCCTAAATTGTATTTACCAAAAATGTTTCCAGACATTGTCTAATGCCCCTTTGGGGGCGAAATTGTGCCCGATTGGGAACTACCACACTTGGAAATACAGCAATGTACCTGCTCTAAGGGGATAATTGAGAAGAGGCATAAAACAAGCAAATACATTAATAGCATGGTGTGTTTTTGGAGAGTAGTGCTGTGGAGACGAGCAGTGCAGACAGATGGAAGATGGAGTCCCTGGGGAGCAGGGAGATGTGCACATGCCAGGGTGGCATCTGGGGCAGGCCAGGAGGAAGTGAGCCAGTCGTCAGGCATGGGCAATGCCAAGTCCCAGAGCAGGGGGTACTCGGGGGGTTCTGTGAATGAAGGTGCCATTGCAGCCGGCCCCAGGAGCAAAGCCCCAGGGTCAAAGAGGAAGCAGTGGCCACATTGCAGTTGGCCTGTGGGCTGGGCCAGGGCTGTGGGTTTCCCTCTAAGTGAGAAGGGAAACCACTGGAAGGCTTTGGACCAGGAGAGTTGCATATTACTTCTTTGATTATTGTTTCTTTCCTCTTTCTTTACTTCTTGGCTCCCTATTATAAGTACAGTGGCTTTTCTGACCCCATCTTCCTGCTTGTCTTACATGTTGGGACATGTTTACTTTTATGTTAAGCTCTTTAGACTCTTCTCCTATGCTCAGAATTTCTTTCCTAATTTAGCTTCTGAGTATCCAATCAAATATTCCTTGCCCCTACTGTGATTTTAAATTCAGCAATTGTAACTTTGTGTTTCCATTTGACCTTTCTTGATCTCAGATAGCTTTATCTCAGGACTATTTTTGATAGTTTCCTATGAGCCATTGACCTGATTCACAGAATTAGTCCATATTTCCTCTTGTTCCTCTCAAAGAAAATCTACACAGATCTCTGTTATCGATTTTTCCAACTTGTCCCTTACTTCTTAGCTAGTCCTTATGAAATGGGTATTTCTAGAGAAGAAAGCCTTTTCAGTCAGGGACTCAGATTCTGTCCAGATTGGTTGTTGATAGGCAAATGCTTAGATTTACTCCAAATTTCATTTTCAGCTCAGAATCTTCATTTCAGTGGATTTCTTTTGTGTCTTTGGCACGGCAGCACAAAGTCAGGTGGAGACATGGTCTGCCATCATTCCCATGTGCACTCATCAGCACTAAGTGTAAGCAGGGAGTGGCTGACCCTGCTCCAGGGCCACCTCCACGCAGCCCAGGCTGAATGCTTATAGAATGACCTCTGGGTCTAGACATGCTGTGTGTGCCCCTGCCTTCAAGTCTTGCCTCCCTAGGTGGAGGTGTCAGTGGTTTTCTGCTGCTTTTCCTTTATCTCCTTCCCAGAGCAGCTGTTTTCTCCTTTCTGGAGCAGCTGTTTTATCCTTTCTTCAGTTTACGCCATCTGCACCATATACTGCAGAAATTTCTTATGTTTCCTTGAATGGGCTGTCTCACTTGCCTAGTTTCCAGCATCAGTTCAGTGGGTGGGGGTGATTTCTTTTTCTATTCTGTTATTTTAATGGTGTGTGATAGGGTGGAATTAGATGTGTGCCCACTCTGGTATGTTACCTGGAAGATTCTTTATCATCATCCGTCTATTTCTTGCAACCGTTCTAAATTTCTGTGTGGGGACAGCAGACCACTACATGGGCATTTGAACGAACATCATCAGACACAGATGAAATGTGAAGGAGCAAATCATTGAATAGAGTGGCTGCTAAGCTGCAAACCTCAAAAGGAAGTTTTGAGACCTAAACAGCTCAGGGAGAGAGTTGACTTTCTCAATACAAATGTAAAACGACTGGTTGTGGTCACTCCTATCTTCCCAGGCTGAAAGGACGTTTGCACACTGTGTGCCGTCAGACCAGCACTGCTTGAGCTTGGGTGGGTCAACACCCAAATCTTCTGTCGACCCACTATTTTCCATTATTTTGCTATTTTGAGCTGTGCACACTTCTTCTATGTGGGGTTTTCTGGTCTAAAACAAAAAATAGACTTATCATTTTACTTAACCTTATAAATAAAATTCAAAAATATTAACTATTAGGAGAAAGTTAAAGCAATATTCATCCAGAGATTTACATTTTAAGAAGGTTCTTTTCAGATATTTTCTCTTTTTCTTTCTCAACATAAATAGCACTGTATTATTATATATGATAATTTTTAACCTCTTTTCACCTATCAGATAAATCTACATATCTCTTCCTATGGATAAATAAGTCTGCCCCATCATCTCTGATGGATGAAGCTTATTCTTTTGGTTGGATAAGTCATAATTTATTTATTTTCATAATTTATTTCTGTTTATCAAAAGTGGTTTCTAGTTATTCATAATTATAACATAGCTTCAATACGCTTTTTTCTGTATCTAGCTATGCATGTTTGTCCGATTACCACTACAGGAAAGACTCATGAAAGTGACTTTACCACATCAAAAGATATACACACGTAGTATACTCCCACATGTTTATGTGATATATATTTTGCAGGTAATTTCCTTCCAGAAAAATGTCCCCATTTATGCTTCTTAGAACACTTTAAAAATAGAATAACCTACATCTTTTTATATAATAGGCTTTTATTTTAAAAATGCTCTCCCCATACTGCCTTAGTATGTTTCTGTACAGTGACTAAACCCAAAATCTTTAAGGTAAAGACTTCAAACTCCATTAATTTATAGGCATCTCCTATGTCTGAGACACTGTCATCAGCATAATAGGAACTGAGAAAGGAATTAGGGCTGGCTGGATTATTATTATTTTTTTTTGACAAGTTGCTGGCTCCCTAGTGAGCTTTTAGCTTCTTCAAATGTTGTAGGTATAGGAACTTGTTTCTACATTAATTTTCTCTTGAGTACTTACTCAGAAGCTATTGACTTAGGATGTTTTCTTCAAGTACTTCTAGTCATGCTAGAGTAGTACATTTGCCAAATACATAAAATCCATTTCACTCATGTGAAACATCTTCCTGAGGCAAAACTACTGTTAATAAATCTAAGAATTAGGACAGGATAATAGAATTCAGGATTTGTGCCTTTAATCATATATGAGGAAGAAACCAGAATTGACATTAGCAGGAGTTTTATAACATGTATTGAACTGTTAACTTAAAAATATTGTAGTTCTAGGTAAAAGATATATAATGCATAACAACATATGACATGCATAGCCTATGACTCTTATTTTTCCAGGAAACAGTCTAATAATCAAAGACTGTGGTGGTGGAAGTTTCTTCACAAGCTCTGTGGTTACCCCTGCCCTTTCAGAAACAGACCTTGGCTTCATCTAGCAATCTCTCGGGATCAGGTGTGGAGAAATTGGCCCATCAGATGAATGGCTGTGAAATTCAGGAAGTCAGAGAGACAGAAAAAAAGTCCATGGACATTGGCTTTTTTTTTGCTAAAATTACGTACTTTTCTCCCTAATTAATTCAGACTTTTTTGCTATCTACCAAATATGCAAAACCCTCCTGACCTCCCACGAGGGTGTACATCTTGCAAGTGGTTAAATGTAAAATCATGTCAAATGGAATCGATTAGCACNCCCATCAGATGAATGGCTGTGAAATTCAGGAAGTCAGAGAGACAGAAAAAAAGTCCATGGACATTGGCTTTTTTTTTGCTAAAATTACGTACTTTTCTCCCTAATTAATTCAGACTTTTTTGCTATCTACCAAATATGCAAAACCCTCCTGACCTCCCACGAGGGTGTACATCTTGCAAGTGGTTAAATGTAAAATCATGTCAAATGGAATCGATTAGCACCAATTAACAGAATCTTTCATTTTTTTAACCCACCTGATCAGTTGAAGTGTCTAAAGGTCTGAGCAACCCATTGTCACAGTTCTGGGAGGTAAATGGCCCAATTAGAGAGCCAACATTTGGCTGCCACGGCCAAGAATGCTACTGACCTTCCTTCATGACGATTTTCCACTTCTCTCTGACTTTGCAAAAACACATCCTGTACTAGAGCCTTGAATTACATGCTTAAAGACCATTATTTCTGATTCTCTTTGCAGTCTTACCCTTTTCTAAGTGAAGGAAGTCAAGAGATTTTGCCCCAGAGGGTAAAGGTGAAGGAAGAGGGAATGTGAAAAAATTGTCAGGTAGCTGAAAAGCATGGAGGAATTAGTCTCCATGAAATTTTACTTAAAATGCCACAGCATTTGGATCCATAGAAGAGACCCTAAGTCTGCTATTATGGAAAAAAAATACTACAGATTTTAAATTTTTTCTCTCTATTATTTTTGTGATGCAGCTATTTAATGACAATAATTACTCATTAGTTGGTGATAATACAGTGAAAAAATACTTTAGGTCAAAATAAAAATGGAAATATCAGTCACCTTTCTGTTATATATATAGTAGCTGCTAATATGTCTCAGACAGATTTAAACCTAAAAAATGTCCTCTGCTAATGTTTGGGTCTGCTCTCCCTCCTGGCAAGGAGTCGGGTTATGAAGATATAGGTGTGGAACAAATCAGTGCTCTGTCTGTATCTCTGTCTGTCTCTCTTTCTCAGAGTGTATATCTGGCATCTGTTCACTGAAGGAATGAACTTTTGCAAATGGGGACAAGTTCTTGGGTCATTTACCTGCTTCTTATACTGTTATTATATAATCATCTTAACAGCTAATGAAAGCCATGGCTTCTCTTGCATAAATACATGTATACACAAAATAGCTGGGGGTTTAAGGTCCCCCTGAGGCTCATCTATGAACTCCAGCATAGAACTCTGGTTGCAGAGTGAGTAAGGTCTCTGAGGATGGATAACAGATGCTGCATACATCTACTGCAGCTCACTTTGACTGATAGGCATGTGTTAGCTATGGGATTGGTGCATTTCATTTTTCCCCCAATTCCCCACATTGGTAAAATTGCCAATACCTTTTCTACTCTACCCAAATTCTGACCTCTGGGATGTATAATGGGTATCGATTAAGACAGTTTATTACTTCAGTTCACCTTTTTCTAATTTTCCCCTTCCAAATGTGTTGCTGTAGAAACACAGGTGCCAAGATTTTTTGTAATTTCTTGAATTCTAAGCTTTTGCCATCAGGCTAACCTTCATATGATTCTGATTGGATACAAATTTTTTCCCATTTATTTGGTTCACAAATAGGTATGAGCACTTGATCAATGCTATTTTGGATATGTATAGGGGATAGAAAAGTGGCCATGAGAGATGTGGCCCTGACCTTTGGGAAGAGTAACGTGTGTAATAACCACTGGTTTGGGATTCGTAGAGTCAGGAAATAACTTTTATGACTTACTGATCAATGGTACATCCTAACTGTGAATACAACTCATTAGGAAGAGTTATTTACTTTATCAAAATAAGCACTTCCACTCTTTGTTGCCCTGTCTTGAAGGCTGCAGGCATCACTTTAAACTTATTGTATCAGACATTCCACCAGATCCTACATGATGAATCCATGCCTTGTACATAATATCACCCTGAAGATATGTGCTGATCAATCAAAGATAAATCATTTGCTCCACTGGTACTTCCATTTGACCCAACATCTCAATATAATGGTCAGTTTCTAAGATTTCAATTCTCTATTCTCAGCGGAATTGGGTGCATGAATAGAAGAAATAGAACTGGCTTAGGAATTACTAGATGTGGTTTTGAGGTCAGTGCAGAAATCTTATCTCAGACCAGAGTCAACTTACTGTAAGGATGATTAGAAATACCAACTCAGGAAAATATTTCTCGGTGTTACTCAACATAGCTTTAGATATTTTATTGAAAGTAGGGAGCTTCTAGTTTCTGGTATTACATGGATGTGATCTACATGGAAGGTGCTTGGAAGTCATTACTTCCACAAAAAAAACAGAACAAATAGAAAATAAAAAACTAGGCTTATATCCTTCTGAGAATTGGCTTTCATAGGGCAAAATGCTGCCCTGAAAACTGGAGAGACAGGAAGACACAGAAAAATCACAGCATGAAAGGAGAAGTCCAGGAACAGAAGTCACCAGCTAAAGCCAGAATCTGTAGGAACACTTTAAACTGTGATTGACAAGTTGCTGTGGGGTCAATGTGGACTAGGTTAAGAGTTTACTCTGAAGGGATCCAGTCTTAGGGGTCACTACTTTTATGAGTTTACCTTCAGGATACATACCAGATCCTTACAGTGAATATTGGAGAAAAATGCTCCAAAGCTTTAGGCAGGAAGAGGAGAAAAGTAATTATTTTAAAATACTCTTAGATTTTCTTTTCTTTTTGCTGGGCTTTACCAAACCCTAACTTACCTGGGAGAAAGTACATACCCAATTCCAACCCAGTCTAGCCTTTGGTGTGTGGGGGGGAATGTAATTCACGTTCATTAAAAAGACTGAGACCTAATATAGGGCTGTGGAATGCTGCCTCCCCCACCCCCGATTACCACCCTATCAATAGGGCTCCTGTATGATAACATGAGATTACAACTAAAAGAACTGCAGAACTCAAAACTTACTTAATGAACTCTAGAGACACCCCTAAACAATGGGGTGACAAAAAGAAGAACACTAGAAAATATTTTATCCTCTGAAAACACAACTATAGCAAGCAGCACACACAACTTAATGCTGAGCCAGATCAACATAAAAACACACAGTAAAGCTGTGTCTACCTCAGTTCCTATTACCCAGCATATCACATACAGCTTTCAACAAAAAAGTTATAAGCCATGCTCAAAAACGAAAGCACAGAAAAGAAACCAAACTCAGATATGGCAGAGATTTTGGACTCATCATATCAGAAATATACATTAACTGTGATCAATACAATGAAGATTCTACTAGGAAAATTGGACAACATGCTAGAGCAGCCAGAGAAAGAATCAGTGAGCTTGAAGATACATCAATGGGAACTTTCAAAACCGAAATGCAATGAGAACAATAGAATAAAATAAACAGAACAGAATGTCTGAGAACTTCTGGATGATTACAAGACTTATAACATATGTGTAATGGCCTTACCAGAAAGTGAAGAATGAAAAGAAATGAAAAAAATATTTGAAGTAATAATGGTGGGTATTGTTCCAAAATAAATGACAAACACCAAACCACAAATTCAGGAAGCTCATAGAACATCAAACAAGATAAACAACAAAAATCTGCACCTGTGCATATCATATTCAAACCACAGAAAATTAAACACAAGAAGAAAATCTTGAAAGAAACTGGAGGAAAAATACTCCACCCTACCTGTAAAGGAACATTGAAAAAAATAAAACTGGACATCTCTTCAGAAATAATGCAAGCAGGAAGAGAATGAAATAAAATATTTTAAACATTAAGAGAAAAAAACATTAAGCCAACCAACCAAGAATTTTGTATCCAGAAAAAGTATCCTTTAAAAGTGAATGAGAAATAAAGACTTTCTCAGACAAGCAAAAATTGAGGGAATTTGTCACCAGTAGATTGGCCCTGAAAGAAATGTTTAAAAAAGTTCTTCAGAGAGATCAAAATGATATAGGTGAGAAACACAGATGTGCATAAAGAAAGGAAGAACATTGAGGAAAGAATAAATGAAGGCAAAAGAAAATCTTTAATTTGCCTTATTCTTAATTCATCTAACAGATAACAGTTTGTTCAAAATAATTATAGTAACAATATATGTAGTGGCTATAATGTGGATAAGTGAAATAAATTACAGCTATGTCATTGGGGATGGATAGAAGAAATTGAGAATACCCTGTTATAATGTTCTCTCACTACCTGTGAGGCGGTATGATGTTATTTGAAAGTGGACTTCAGTTAGTCATAAATGTATATTGCAAACTCTAGTGCTAACACTAAAAAATTGCAAAAGGAAATATAATATATAGGCTAAGAAAAAGAGAAAATAAAATCATATAAAATGCTCCATAGAAAACCGGACAGAAAGAGTAGAAAACTGAAAAAAACAAATAAACAAACATAAAAAGAACAATATATAAAAAACAGTTACATGGGGCCGGCCCGGTGGCGCACTGGATAAGTGCGCCGCTT
>NW_007729892.1:212848-213997 GCF_000696425.1 Galeopterus variegatus
GCTCACTGGCTGAGCGAGGCGCGGGAGCGGCACCGAGGGTTGCAATCCTGTTGCCGGTCCCCGGTCCGGTACGGGGGCAACCCTGAGGGTTGCGATCCATTGCTGGACACGGAAAAAGACAAAAAAAAAAAAGTTACATATATGGTAGATATTAATCTAACTATATCAACAATCCCTTTTGACATTGATGGTTTACATATACCAATTAAAAAATGGAGACTGTCAGAGTGGATAAGACAACAAGACCCACCTATATGTTGTTTATAATAAAACCACTTTAAATATAACAATATAGAGAGACTAAATATAAGGAGATGGTGAAAGATATAACATACTGTCACTAATCAAAAGAAAGATGAAGGAGGTTTATTAATTTCAGCCAAAGCATATGTCAGATCAGGGAAAATTATCAGGAATAAAGTAGGGCATTAAATAATAATAAAAAGTTCAGTTCTCCAAGAAGATGTAACAATTCTGTCTAATCACAGAGCATGGAAATACATAAAGCAAAACTGACAGAATGGCATGGAGAAACAGACAAATTTACTTTTATAGTTGGAGACTTCAATACCCCATTATCAGTAATTGACAATTCCAAAAGATAGAAAATCAATAAGCACATAATTGAACTGAACAGCACCATAAATAAACTGGATCTAATCAATATTTATAGATGAATTTATCCAACAACAGAATACATATTCTTTTCAAGCTTATGTGAAACATTTACCATGATAGACTGTATTCTCAGACATACCTAAACAAATTTATAAGTAGAGAAATCATACAAACTGTACTCTCAGACTTTAACGCTCCTAACTAGAAATTAACAAGAAGATAGATGAAAATCTCAAAATCTTGGAATATTAAAGAACACATTTTTAAATAACATATGGATCAAATAAGAAGTCTTAAGAGAAATTGTAAAATGTTTTAAACTAAATGAAATTCAAAATGCGACCAGTCCAAATTTGTGGGATGCAGTGAAAGCAGTGTTGAGAGGAAAATTTACAGCAATGAATCCATATATTAGAAAGGAAGAGAGATCTAAAATCAATAATCTGAGCTTTCATATTAGGAAACTGGAAAAAAAAAAAGAGCAAATCAAATCCAAAGTAAAAAGAAGAAAATAAATAATATAAACAAATA
>NW_007729892.1:216604-217496 GCF_000696425.1 Galeopterus variegatus
AGATTACAACTAAAAGAACTGCAGAACTCAAAACTTACTTAATGAACTCTAGAGACACCCCCAAACAATGGGGTGACAAAAAGAAGAACACTAGAAAATATTTTATCCTCTGAAAACACAGCTATAGCAAGCAGCACACACAACTTAATGCTGAGCTAGATCAACATAAAAACACACAGTAAAGCTGTGTCTACCTCAGTTCCTATTACCCAGCATATNCTGGCTCCCGCCTACCACACCAGGCCAGGCGCCCACAACAGAGCTGCCTCCATTTTCTTGCATGGGGGTTGAGACGGCTGGCTTAGAGCAGGCAGGCCAGCCATCTCTGCTTGGCGTGGCTCCTCACTGAGACATCCCATTTGCTTACCTCGACGTGGGGCACCCCGGGGCCTGTGGACTGGCCTACAATCCCACTCTCAGTGCAGATCTCAGACGGGGCTGGTAGCGTGGGGAGCCCCCGGCTAGTGTCGGGAGGGCAGGGAAGAGGACCCCGCCCAGATCATCTCTCCACCACACCCTGGGCATCGGCCCCAGGTAAACTCCCTGTTTCNAAGCAGTGTTGAGAGGAAAATTTACAGCAATGAATCCATATATTAGAAAGGAAGAGAGATCAAAAATCAATAATCTGAGCTTTCATATTAGGAAACTGGAAAAAAAAAGAGCAAATCAAATCCAAAGTAAAAAGAAGAAAATAAATAATATAAACAAATAAATAAAAATCACAGCTCAGAGAGGGCGCTGTGTACTGGATAGCCGGGGAGGTGGGTCCGGCCCGGGGAGCATTAGTGTTAGGTACAGGTGGCTTTGGCTTTCGCCCTGGATGCCGAGAGTGAGGAGGAGGAAGAGCTTTCTGCTGGATGAGGATCTGGAGGCCAGAAAGGAGACCTTCTCT
>NW_007729893.1:0-8923 GCF_000696425.1 Galeopterus variegatus
TACACTTCAAACTTTCTGAAACCATGGAAATGTCCTAAGATGGGGAAAAAGTAAAGGCTTTTCCCCCATCTGTAAAGTCTGTAAAGTTTTAAAATATATCCAAGTGATATATATTAAAATGATATATAATATATATCCAGGCTGTAAAGTTTTAATATATATCCAAAAGACATCAAAATCAAATTTATGTTGGTTTGTGCCAGAAATCCCATGGTAGAAAGAGGCTAGTATGAGGTGTAATCATATGGAAGAAGTATTAATTGGTGTTGGGGCTGCAGGCTATGAGAACTTCAGTCTTTTGTTTCAAAGTTGTGTTTGTCTGGTCCAGCTAAAGTATGTTTTCCACCCAAAGGTGGCAGCACACAGTTAACATAGACTGGAGTCCTTGAGAGCTTCGAGGGACCTTAAAGATCGTCTAGGACAGCCAAATCAATTTGAAGCTGAGGAAGCTGAGGTCAAGAAATATTCTGTGACCTGCCCAATATCTTAAGGCTTTTTAGAAGCACAACCCAAGCTAGAATCCAAGTTCTCTAACTCTCAGACCTGTGTTCACTGTACTAAGCTCTCCTCAATTTTTAAACAAATTCACAGCTGAGAGGAGAAAATGAAAGAATAAACTCAAGTTTAAAAGATAACAGGAAGAAAAGCAGAAGAGGAAGAAAAGAAAGGAGAGAAAGGCATTTGATTCAGGGAAAATAACACTTGATGCAAACTTACAGTCTTGAAGCATGCTGTAATTTCACAGCAACTTCAAAAGCTTAACTGCACTTGCAAAATAGATCTCATGTTCTAAGAACAGTCTGGAATCCTTGCTATACACAACATCAAATCTATTTGGACAGATACACTGAGTTAGCAGTTTCTGGGAGCTTGTTAGAAATGTAGAGTTTCAGCCCTCTTTTCTCCAGAATTGCTGAATCAGAATCTGCACTTTACAAGATTCCAAGGGGATTCACTGGCACATTAAAGTTGGAGAAGCACTGGTCTAGAGTCTAGATTCTAGACTACAGCCTGGTTCTCAAAGTGTGGTCCCTGGACCAGCAGCATCACTGCCACCTGGGAACTTATTAGAAATGCAAATTGTCAGGCCCTGATCCAGACCCACTGAATCAGAAACTCTGGGTGCAGCTCAGCAATCTGTTTATTCAGGTCCTCCAAGTGATTCTGATGGTCAGTAAAGTTTGAGAAGCCCTACTCTGAACTTTGCTCAGAAGTCCTCCATCTCTGGTGACTGTACCTGCTGGGCTTGCTCTGAATTGTTTTCTATCTCAGATGTCATCTCCCCCTTTCCTCCCTTCTGCCTGATTGCATGGTTTGCAGCAGACCTGCTCAAGTACCTTGGCTTCTATTTGATGACTTATATATATATATAGTTTATATATATATGTATTGCTGTATATAAAATATAGCTGATAAACAACCAATTTCTTGGTAAGGCACCACTAGGAGTCATTGGCTAAGCAGAGAGAATGACAGTGCCTGAAATGGGATCATTCAAACTTTCAGAAGTTACCAAGGAAGAGATTGTGACAAGATGCGTCATCAGTTTTTCTGGCCCCCGTCCTGTTTTCACATATGGAGATGGATGCATGGGGCCTTTTTATACCCTTCAGGAGCCAATGAAGTGACCAAAAGTCATAAGCCTCCTGTAATAAAATATTGAGTTGGGGTGCATCTACAGAAGCACATGAAAGAGTATGCCAGTAGCTACTCTCCTAAGAGGAGAATGTTGAGACTGAGAGGTTACTAAGGGGCACGTGGGCCTTCACAACGTTGCTCATTCTGTAAATACCTTTTAGAACACAGACTGAGCTGTCCCAGACAATCAGTGGAGCCCACGCAGACAATGGGGCCCATAAAGACTTGAAGGAAATAAACTCCGCCTATATGATAGGACCATAGTGCCTCCAGCAGGAGAATTGTATGAAGCAGAAGTCTTCAAGGCCCAGCATTGGAGACCTTCACGTACCAGCTTAATGGTAAAGAGAAAATAAGGGTGTAAGGCAGGGCTGTTTTTCGTTGAATGACTGGGTTTTATGGAAAGACCCAACCATATGTCAAATTAAAAAAAAAAAATTATCTCCCCGAGCATGTCACTTAATTTCTTTATTCCTTCATTTGTGAAGTGAAGATACAATTGCCCTGCCTACCTCATCCAGATGTTGATAGAATCATGTGTAAAAGAACTTTGTAAATACACTTTTACATATGCATATATGTAAGATATACCAAGAAAGGTTACCATTATTATAAAATTATCATTAAATATTATTCTTTTCTGGACCTGGGAATTTTCAGAGCTTCTTTTCTTTTTCTTTTTCACACCTAAAAGATGCTGTGGCTTTGCAGTTTAACCTAGAGCAGAGGTTAGCAGGCTTTTCTGTAAGGTGCCAGATAGAAACACTTTGGTCTCTGTAGGCCATGTGTTTGCAGCTACTCACCTCTGCTATTGTAGGCGGAAAGCAGCTGTTGATGCTACGTAAACACATAGGCACGGCTGTGTTTCTGTAAAACTTTGTTTATGAAACAGGCAGCAGGAAGAATTTGACTCTATCACTTGCCCCTCCTGACCCGGAGTATTGGGTTTAGGTCATAGGCTTCTGATAAGCCTCTGAATACTTGGGTGTCCAGAAACAAATGAGAAAAAGTAGAGATGTTTCTTAATGTGGTGTTTAGGGAGGAGGAAGGAAAGCTTTTGGCATAGGTATTCCTGAGAATTCTATTTAAATTAGCAACTATTTACTGACAACTAGCACTGTGCTGGGCTATGGGGTATAATATTGTATGCAACAGCCTCTACCCCCTCATGGTGTTTGAAACCCAGAAGATAGTGCAGACACCACTGCTGGGAACCCATGGGTTGCACTGAGAAAGGGCACAGTTTTGAACAGTAAGCTGTGATGATAGAATAGATCAGTTTTGAGCACGGGCTGTACAATCTGTACTATGTTGGTGACAACAGAGAGAGACATGGTCTTCCCACCCAAGGAGTTTACTGTCTACTGGGATTGATAAAGCAATGCAGACCAAATACTAAAGACAATAAATTAGGACTAAATTGAGTGTGGAACTTGACTGCTGTTACCACAGGGAAAGCTTCGTGAAGGAGGCACCAACTAATCTGGAGGATCTGGAAAAGGCTCAGACTCTCCCCGAAAAGTTGGAAGTTTGGGGGCCAAATTGATGTTGGAGCATAACCTTCTCCGTCTGGGATCAGAGTTTTTTTGTGAGTGAGTAAAGAGAACCATGTACTATACCTCCTCTTTCATCTTCTGACACTTCTAACAAAAAAAGATATGACAAATACTACCTTCCATCCCCCAAATACTTAAACAATTTGGAATTATGAGAAACATGGCTACTTGTTTAGCTGTTTCTTTGGGGAAAAGAAAAGCCCATTCCAACCACTTTGAGTCCCAGCACAAAGCCCACTTCACATGGCTTAGGTTCTGGAGACTCTGCATATCTGGTCTATTATAGCAACAATATGGCCAGATTTCTTATAGCTGAAATCTAAAGTCACTGACAGATTATTCCAAGCCATTCTACTTTAATGAAGAAAAACAATAACCTTTCTTCAGACACCTCTAATGCCATTGAAAAAACCAAGGTTAGACCTAAAATCTTGAAATACTGAAGAATTAACCACCTGTCTAGGCTTCCTAGCTCATAATACATTGTCCTACGATGACCAAATTCAACCAACTAACAAATTCAACCTACTGGCAAATGTGACTTGTAGGTTGAATTGTGTATCGGACACATCTCCTGAAACCTGACCTAACAAATATGCACTAAAAATATTTTGGTTTTTTATTTAGAAACAAAAAGTTTGTATTCTCAAACACCTGGGTTGGGCAATGAAAGTTAGAATAAACTCATAAGAAAACAGAAATTACAAAATTTTTTTGGAGAAATAATATTAATGATAAATAATAAGTAATATTTATTTACTATTTGCCATGAACTATGTAGGAGCTTTATGTTAATTAGTTTCTTAGACCTTAAAGTACCTCTGTGAAGTCTGTAGTATTATTCTTGCTATTTTAGAGGTGATAAAACTGAGGTTGAGAAGGATTGCATAAATTTCCAAGGGCTCCCAGATGGTAAATCCTTCCCAAGCCAAAGCTTAAACCACAGGGTAAGACTGCCTTGGGTAAAATCAAGGGAAGATTAGAGAAAGAACTGCCAAAGACAATGTTTTAAAGTGGGTCATGAGAAACAGGACCTGCATATGTCCGAATCTACAAACTGGAGGCTCATTAACTGTCGTGACTGAATGAGGAAATTGTGACCCAGGGTCACATAACACGTCAAGGCCCAGAGCCCAGGTCTCCTGAGCCTGTTTTCTAGACTTTCTCACACTCTCCAGACCACCTTGAACTGGTCCTTCTGCAAGATGCTGAGAAATTTGGGAGGGAATATACTGGCTGGTGATGTCTGCTGGGCTCATTCATTCTTCAGTTACCAAACCTTGTCTGACATGGTTTGGGGTAGGAAGAGGGGCAAGCATTTCAGCAAGTTAAAAAACTCTACAGAGAATAACAAAATTTGGAACAATTACAACTACTGCAAGGGTTGAGGACTTCTAAATCTTCTCAGAGCCCCTGCTACACCGTGCTATCAGTAACTTGTTAGGCTTTTAAATCTTTTTATTTATTTATTTGAGAGGTAGACTCAGCAGAAAGTAGAAATGGACTTGCCTGTCTTCATTTTTATGTACCTGAATTGGATCTTTACAACAACAGGGTATGTTTTACTCATTGCTTTTTATTATGCGTACTTCAACGATGGCCACCTACTTCCTTCCTTGGTCAATCTGCTGAGTGATTCCTTGCTAGGGAGACTTCACTTCTGTCATACTTTTGACTATACATTGGATAAGACACTTTCTGGTGAGAAAACTTATGTTTTAAAAAAATGTATGCAAGTGATGTAAGAATATACTCACAGTAAAATAGAAATTCAGGACTATGAAGAGGAAAGCCAACGTGTACGACCTCTCCCTCCTCTGATCCCAGTTCTCATCTCAGACGTGTTTCTCTTGAAGACTTTTTTCCGTGCTGTGTAAATAGCTTTTTCAAAAATTTTATAAGACCATGGTTAAAATTGTGGCCTATCATGGCACATAGTGGAGTGTTGACAACACCCACGGTTACACACACTGTCAAAGGGACACAGTGACAGTATTGCTAGAAGATGATCATCTAATAATTTTAAATTTGTTTCTTTCTCAGACGACACTACCTCAGGCAAACTATGTATCTTATAAGTTTATATATCTCATAAATTCTGTGATTATTTTGAGAATGGAAGACTCATTACTTTTAAAAATGTTAAACCATTACTTTAACGTCAACGTGCGGGATGTCCCAAGATTTTTGTGATTCTCCTTCTGGTGATCTTCATCCATTAGTAAACCAGGAGCCTCAGGGAATGGATGCAGCCTCTGCAAGGCACTGGCTTAGAAAACAGCCTGTGGTTTTATTCCTGTTGCTGCTGCTGCAAAAAAGCTGTGGCCTGGGTGCATCACACAGAAAGGCTCCTCTGATCTCGTCTTGGAAAGGAGGAGGCTGATACAGGAAGCCCCCGTCTGACTGAGTGTGGTGGTCAGGACTAGGCCAGGCTGCCCTTTCCTCCGCTTCTCTTGGTATGTCTGCAGCTGGCCCCTCTTCCTCTGTCGGGACTCAGGGTGCACCTGAAGGAGACCAGGGTATGTGACTGCAGTGACGTGTGAAGGATTGCACACGAGGCACTCATGGCAAGGGAAATGTCACAGGCAAAATGTCCAATCTAAACAGCAGAACCACCTGCTCCCTTCTAGTAGTTCCATACTCTACCATTTTTCACATCTCTAAAAGTTCACAAATATCTAAGGGATCTTTACAGCTTTGTGACTTTAGATCACTTTCTGGGCCTTAGTGTCTTTATCTATAAAATGAGAGTCTCAGAATCATCAGAAAACTTTTAAATCCTGTCCCCCCCAATTTTTTGCAAAACAAGTATTTGCTGCTCACCTATATGTTCCAGTCTGTGTGCATGCTTTACATGCATTCAGTCTCAGCTTCTTTCCTCCTCACCTGCTGAAGTTTGCCTTAAGTCAGTGCTATTTTTTCTCATGTGAATATCTGAAACATCTCAAATGGCATGACATTTCTCAGCCTGCAAAATTATCCAATTTATTAAAATAATCTCTGCCTTTTTATGAATAGAAAGTCATTTCACCCACAAATGAGGATAATTGGAGGCATTTCACAGGAGCAAGAAAGAAAGCTTTTGCCACCTTGTCCTGCTGTTGAAAAATTAAACCCTATGTACATGAGGAAATTAGAGTACTCCCGGAGAAATGCAACTTGCTAGGAAAATTGTCCGTGCCAAATGCTGTCAAATCACCACCTTCTCAACAGCATATAGAGAAATGGATCAACAATTGTAACATCCAATGGGAAATTAGGAATTATGCTTAATACCAATTAAAGAGGTGAAATTTTTGTGATGGTATTTATTTGCGGCAGGCTAAGCAATGGCTCCCAGAGATATCCAGGTCCTAATCCCTAGACACTGTGAAAATTACTGTATATGGCACAAGGGTTTCTGCAGATGTGATTAAGAACCTTGCAATGGGGAGATTACTCTGGATAATCCAGGTGCACAGCAAGCCCAGAAATGACAAGGAAAGCTAAGAAGCGCAGGCAGCTTCTAGAAGCTGGAAGAGAGTTAAGGAACAAATTCCCTGGATACTTTCCAGAACCAATCCTGATTTTAGTTCCTATAAAACTCATTTCAGACTTCTGACCTGGAAGAGAATAAGTTTGTGTTGTTTTTAGCTACCAAGTTTGTGATAATTTGTTGTAGCAGACACAGTAAACTAATCCAGTATTTTAAAGGCTTTCTTTTTCTATTTAATAGCTTGATTTCAGGAGAAAGGGTGAGAAGTATCTTTAGGGCCATAATGTTCTTGGAATTCCTTTGGCTGGTAAGCTTTGTAATGGAAATCTCTTTCTGATACAGTGCAGAAGGAGAGACTGGTGATAATCACCAAGTCTTAGAAACAAGAAAAGTAGGGGGATGAGGACTTGAGGTTAGTCAGCTCAAACTGCCATAAGGAAATATGACAGACTGGGAGGCTTCAACAACAGAAAGTTGTTTTTTCAGTTCTGGAGGCTGGAAAGTCCAAGATCAAGGTTCTACCCAGGTTGAGTCCTGGTGAGGGCTCTCTTCCTGGCCTGTAGGCAGCACCATCTCGCTGTGTATTCATGTAACCTCTTTGTGTGCCTGAAGGAGGGGTGGGGGGGGAAGAGAGAGAGTCTTTTCTTACAAGAGCACTAACCCCATCATGACAGTCCCTCCCTCGTGACCTTGTCTAACCCTTGTTACCTCCCAAAGGCACCGTCTCCAGATATCATCACACTGGATGTTAAGGCTTCAACATATGAATTTGGGGGACACAACATTCAGTCTATAACACCTTCCTCATGTAACATAGGGGTGTGATGTTTTCAAAGATTTATTTCTTTTTTTTTCCAGAAATTGTTGGTTAGATCCCATACCTGGTGATCAGGCACTAACTACCTCTCATTCTAATTTCAGAGAACTTGCAGGTGTGGGGATGGCACCTTCCCTCAGGACATGCTGACAGGCGTCATTTCAGAAGAATGTGCACTTACATTCCTTCCCTTCCCCCAATCCAGGGTCAACAGAAAAGAAGGCTGGCTGGAAGTAAGAGGTCATCTCATAGGGAAGACAGATCTGTAGAATGGTAACCACTTTGTGCCCTCTCTTCCATATTCCTATGTATGTATGAATATATAATACCTGCAAGTACGAAGGTCTTCAAAAAGTTCATGGAAAGATTCATATTATCTTTTAATTCCATTTTTCCAAGAACTTTTGGAAGTACCCTAGTATATGCGTATACAAGTATATATATAAAAACATAGCTTATTGTCTAACAATACCTTGCACTGGTAGAGGATTTTGTTTTCATCATACTGTGTATGCTTTCATTATTTTTATCTCATTTGATCTTCCCAAAAAATTTGTGGCGTAGATTAATTTTATTATTTGCATTTTTCAGATTATGAAACTGAGGTCATTGCATAGGAGCAATGGGTTACATTTGCTTATCTTTTTCTTCAAAAACTCTGTACCATGGCTGCACTGTCCAATGTAGTAGCCACTAGCCTCATGTAACTATTTAAATTTAGATTAAGGTTCATTAATACTAAATAAAAAGCTCAGTTCCCCGTCATCATAGCCACATTTCAAATGCTCAATAGTCACAATAGTCATATGTGGATAGTGGCTACCATATTGGCAGCACAAATAAATAGAGAATTTTTATAATTGTAATAAGTTCTATTGGACAGCACTGGCTGTGAGTGTTAAAGAGTTTTCTACCCCTAACCTCTGTGCTCTTATGCTTTTTGAAGTCCTGAACGTCTCATTGCCAGCCCCATTTCTGCACTTCAGCATGAGAATAGCGCTGGGCTGCCGTAGGCATGCTATTGGCTTCCAGGTTTGATTGTGATATGCACTGCTATCAGGTAACATTTTGGATGAATTTCTCATTACCAACAGCACCTGATAGTGAGCAGAAGCTTGGAGCGGTACCAGCCCTATTTGGAGGATGCTGAAGTTGAACCTGAAATTTACAGGATTCCTTGAAGGATCACCAAAGCACTAACTTTATGTGACAATGTAGACAAAGAGATTGTTGTCTAAGCAGCTGTCTGATTGAGCCTTGCAATTAGTTCTCCAAGATAATAGACATAACTGAGAGGGATTTTCAAACCTTGCTTCCCCTGCATACTTTCAGTTGGGTTTTCAGAAAAATTTGGATTGAGGATAGTAAATGTTTACTTCAAATGACAATTATTATTTTAGCCAAATGGGATCCCAGGCACATAAGGCCATAGTCAGA
>NW_007729893.1:9897-10720 GCF_000696425.1 Galeopterus variegatus
AGATGCCCAGCCTCTCCATTGTCTAGGGGGAGACGCAGACCATGGCAACAGACCTTCTTACTCAAAATAGAGCCACTTAAGGGGCCATTCAGTTCTATTAATGACAGGACTAAGAGCCTTTTGCTGACTTGACGAGTGCTGCCACTCTTCTAGGACATCGGCATGCAAAGCTGGTCTTAGTGAGAAAGGGGCCGATTTACATAAGAAGTTCAACATTCTTTGGGGGAGTAAGGGGGAGGACAAATACTAACCCCCCTCCCATATCTTCTCCATGAAATTTAGAATTACAGAGGTTAATTGGGGTAGACTAGGTGAGCCCCAACCAAAACCCTCTTGTTGGAGAACTGGGCCAGAAGTAGGTGTCTATGTGTTTGTTCAGGGTGAGAGAGAAAAGTTTCAATATTGTGCATAGGTGTTAATGGAAATGCTGAGGTCACAATAGCCTCTGGTATTGTTTTGTGTTTGGTATTTATATATATTATAAAGTTATTATATATATATATATTATGTGTGATATATTTTATATGTATAAATATATATAGAGAGAGACTGAATACGGTCTCTGAAATATTCTGCAGCAAAGCAGTCTGTAGATTTTGTTGAACCCAGTGTTTCCCAAAGTGATTCAGTGAGATATGAAGGGGGAAATATTGTATACAGCATTCATTCTGAGCATCTTGTGAATCAATGTTCCATGGAAAGCTGTTGGGAGCCTGAAGCCCCACACCCCTTCTTGTGAGACTGCTCCTACGTGACAATCTTCTCAGATGGCCGTGCTTTACATGATAACTGCCTCGAAATCTTTATGCCAGAAACTGATTGC
>NW_007729893.1:10939-11667 GCF_000696425.1 Galeopterus variegatus
AGGTTACCGCCGGCTGGTCTGGGGTCCCTTCCCGCCCTGTGTTGTTGGTCCCTGGTGGCAAGGAACCAACAGAAAGCCATAGAGATCTGTCCAATTCAGGGCCTCACTGCTCCCCTATGCCTAATACATGAATATTAGTTTGCACACAAAATGAATACAAGAGGGCTAGCTAATATTTGCATCTCAGAATCTGGATACAAAATGACTTCAACTCAACTGGGACAGGTAGAACCATAACCACTGATTTAAATATTGAAATTTGAGTGAGGAAAAATTAAGAAAAAAACTTAAGTGCACAAATAGTCATTTGAGTCTCAGATCTGTTTCAGTCGCAGTGCACGTAAAGAAGGCTGTGCGATTTTCAATGTCAGAAAGTTCAATATGAAACAACTGTGCCATGACTGACCAAAACAATCACGCAAGCTTTGAAGAAGCTTCACTAGAAGCTAGAGGTTCCACTTGCAGAGTGTGGACTGCGCGAGCCTCACTGTATTATGCTGTTGTGTCCTGCTTGGGGTTATTTGTCGGGCCTCCCTGAGCCAGAGGCCGACAAAACCGAGCGGGAAGAGACCCCGGTCCAGCCGGGGGTCCCTTGTGGGGCTGAGCGGGATGATGAGTGTCGCAGGCCCGATCCCCTCTGCGCTTCGGCCCCGGGGACAAAGAAAGAACACCAAGCCAGGAGAGCGGTCAAAGCCGGAACTCTGTTTATTACAGCAAGCAGGGGTTTT
>NW_007729893.1:12667-30385 GCF_000696425.1 Galeopterus variegatus
CAGGGTGGGTTTTGATATGAGAGATCAAGCAAAGAGCCAATAAGAAGGGCTTAAAAGGATAGGGTGAGGTGGTGGGGAGGCTTTACGCGAATACGGAACTAAAGTTGCTGAATCACTGGGACCCGGAAGGGCGAGGCTGGCAGCTACGTGCCGTTGAGCGCTAGTGAAATGGTGGCCGCGGAGCGCATGAACTGGAGCCCGTGCGTGTCAGGGCGCATGCGCGCAAAGTTATGCCCAACATCTATTGTTGGAGGCAGATTTTTAAGAAGAATGTTGTAAAACTGAAGCAATTCCACATATGGTGCTGTATCATTTATTGTCAACTTGATTAAGTTGGAACTGCTTTTCCTGAATCCCCTTTGCTGTACACTTCTGAGTTAGTTGGTCGAGGCAGATTTTTAAGAAGAATGTTGTAAAACTGAAGCAATTCCACATATGGTGCTGTATCATGTATTGTCAACTTGATTAAGTTGGAACTGCTTTTCCTGAATCCCCTTTGCTGTACACTTCTGAGTTAGTTGGTCGAAAGAAGCTCTTTCTTGAGATTTGAGTGGTGGAAGTCAAGCAGCAGCCATCAGTCCCTGAAAATGGAGGTGGGTAAATGCAGTGGCACACTTTGTGATGACAGATTGTCCTTGTTCCCTACTTGGCATCCAGCTCCTCCTCCTGACCACTGACCCACCACCAGATGCTAGGACACTGATCCACCATTTTTCACAGGTCTTTCCACCAGGTCCCCCTTTGTGACATTCCTTTTGGCAGCTGGGTAATGCTGGCCTCTCAGATTAGCTTGGCGACTCCTCTAATTTCCTAACTGCTCCTTTCAGTTCTTTACTTTCCTGGCTCCTCCCATAATTATGTAATTTTTATATGAATACCCTATCCCAGAACTCATATCTGCTTCCCCAATTGAACCCCGACCGATTCAGTTACATGACAACAATCATAACAGACACTATATAGTTTAGATATTATTATTGTTCTGTTTCTGGAGAGTGTTTACTCTTTGCCAGGTACCATTTTAAGATATTTGCACATAATAACTCATTTATTTCTCAAAGCAGTCTTATGAGGCAAATATTATTATTATTTCCATTTTACAAATAAAGAGATGGAATCAAAGAGAGGTTGTTATTTGCCAAGGCTTCTCAAGTTAGGGAATGCAGCACCAGATTCAAACATAAATTCTGAAGCTGGAGTCTATTCTCTTAACTGGTACAGAAACTGGGCCAGTCAGAGTAATAGAAGGCCCAGGAATCATGTCAGAAAAAGGAGAACTGAAAATAATGGGGATCTCTAATTTAACAAATAATTCACAGTAAAGATTTTCAAATATCTCAGGAAGAGGGAAAAGGAAGAGAGAGGAAGCTTGTTTATTCCTATCCCACTGGGAACAACTACAACTATTTGGCAGAAATTGGAGAGAGAGTTTTCAGGACTATAAAAACACTCTCATTATTAGAGTTTTCAAAACTGAAATTTCCTGCCATGCTGATATCATTCAATCAGAGATGGAATGGTTATCAATCAGAATGACTGGCTGTGAGGTTTAGCTCCATTATGAACCAACTGTTCTTCCCTTGATTTAAAAAAAATTTTTTGAGTACCAGGCATTATGCTCCCATGAGACTAAGCAGAACAGACATGGTTTTGGATAATGTTTATCATCCAGTAAGTACAGATAGATATTAAAAAACAACAGAAATCATACATATACACACATACACTAAACATATAATACAATCTGTGATAAATACTTTGAAGGAAAAATAAAGCACATAAAAGAGAACACGACCTAGTCGGCAGCTTCAGGAAGACTTTCATGACAAAATTACATTCAGTCTGAATCTGCTGGATAAATAAGATGTTTCTGGGTGAACTGGTGAAAAGATGATAGTACCAGACAAAGGGAGAGTCTGTTCAAAGGCCCACAGGCGGGAAAGGACATGGCATTTTATAGGAGCAGAAAAAAGGCCAGATGGCTGACGTGCAAAATGTTAGAAAGAGAAAGAAATAATATGGGGTTAGACAGGTAGACGAGGCAGGTCATGTACAACCTGGTGGGTTGGATTTTCATCTCTAGCTGAAGGGGACACTGGAGGATTTTAATTAAGGGGTTGACATGAGAATCATTATAGATTACAAATACTATGTTAGATGTAGTTGGAAGACAGGATAAGAGTGGAGCAAGAAAAGAGAGTGGTCTTAAAATAGTTCGGCTGAAAGACAAGAGTAAGCTAGGCTTGTCTAGACATGGAGAGAGGTAGATAGATCCAAGAGGTTTTTTAAAGGCAAAACTTGTAGGACTAAAGTGTGTTTGTGTATATGGAAAATAATGGAGAGAGAAATGACGAGGATAACACCCAAGGTTCTGATTTGTGCAACTGGGAACATGGACTTAAAATGCACTGAGATAAGCCCAATGGAAGAGGACTGAGTTGGAGGGACAGAGGAGGAAAGAGAATACGAGGTCAGTTTTGGAAAGGGTCTATATGAACTGTATTTGAAATAACCTATAGAAGTGTTAAGTAGGCAATTGGCTGGTTGGGTTGGGGCTGGGGAGAGATGTGGACCTGAGACAAAATCGTGGAAGATATCTGCAGACAGATGGAGATGGAAGCCAGGGAAGCAGATGAGAGGGCTTAGGGAAAGGGCGTAATGGAAGAAGAAAAGAGGGGTCAGGGCTGAGCCTGGAGGAAGTGTGTTAAAAAGCCTGCCCCCGAGGGCGTGCGGGCCAGGGAGTGATCACAGTGGTGGGAGGAACATCAGAACAGATGGTGTCTTGAAAGATTTTCAAACAGTTAGGAGAAATAACTATATGATATCAAAGACAGTTTCTTGCTTGAAATTGTATGATTCTATATTTTAGAAAATAATAGTACGGAATTTTCTGTTGTACAGTTCTATTTTGAATGTGCCTCAGCACAATCAATGTAGATAATCAACAAACAACCCTATGCAAAGCTTGACATTTGTATGACACTTCCATGAATATTAGTATCTTGGTCCTCACACATGTGACGAAGGCTAAGGAATTTGTCTTTCAGTTGTGTTCAAATGAGGAAACTGAAATCCAGAAAATTCAGTATTTTGCCTAAGGTTATGTATGTAGAAGAGATGTTCTGAGTTCTTGGCTAATTAATTTTCTTTCTCTTCTATGTTTTTTCATATATAGTATAATATTAAATTTCAGGCAATCTCTCTTTAAGTTATGAGAATTCTAAGTGATTGACATATGCAAATGACTGTGTATTTCTAAAGCTCACAGTTTACCAACCTTAAAGTTGTATTGGCATGTGGCTGAAAATAAATTTTAAAAATCATTATTATCTAATATCAAGAAATTTACCTGGATGTAAAATACTTTTTTTTTTCTTAAAGAATCATCACTTTACTTTTTTTTTTTAAAGCATCATCACTTTCCACATATGTCACTGATGAGTTCAGTACTTCAGTTCTCTTTATTGCCATGGAAACGTGGTGAGCCTGATGATGCCTACAACTGATCTAACCAGCTATAATTTTGGCTTATGGCACTAATGTAGTAACTAATTTTGAACTCAATGCCAACCTCATAGGTCAATAAAAAATAGAATAAGGTTTTCTTATAGAAGAAAATGCTTGCTAAGATTGGCAATAAATGCAACACACGTAAAAGTCAATAGTGGTTTAAGAAATTATTCTCTTGACTTTAGCTGTAATTTGTTAAGGGCATTGCACGAAACTGCTTAGAAAGGTATTGGGGAGAACGATTCAGCCAAAAAAATAATTTATGTGCATGTTGCCTTGAAAGTCAACTCAGTTCATTAAAGTGAAATAAAAATTAAAAAGCTGCCATCTTTTTGTTTCAGAAATTGATGATTAAAAAAAGTTGTCAAATTTTACTCATGTTCAATTTTGTATAGTAATTATCTGATACTTCAAATTATTTTTTAATCTCATATCTGATGTCTTGAAATTTATTTTTCTTTAGTTTTTTCTGAATCTATGAAATCACCAAATGATTCCCCTACTCCCTCAGCTCTGATAACATAGAGTCTCCCCTCACTTTCCCACTCCCCTGTTCCCCACCCTCCAACACGACAGCTCCCATGGAACACCCCCACGCATTCCTGACTTATAACACTCCCTCAGCTCTGATAACATAGAGTCTCCCCTCACTTTCCCACTCCCCTGTTCCCCACCCCCCAACACGACAGCTCCCATGGAACACCCCCACCCATTCCTGACTTATAAGCTCACCCATAGAAACGGCCACTATTCTATAAATATACAAAAAAGTATATTTTATAAGTATACAAAAGTATATTTTATAAAATGGCTCTAGGTTACATTTACTCTTCTGTAACTTACTTTTTTCAGTTGTATCATATTGATTAGTTTTCACATTTCCTATTTCATTTAGAATTTGCATAAACTTTGTTCACAGTTGCAGAGAATTCAGGTGCATGGATGAACTCAATATAACTCCTGTGTTATGCTCATGAAATCCGTGAGGGCATATAAGCCCAAAGACAGGAAGAAAGCCACAGAGTCCAAGGTTAGTGTAATACAAGAATCAGCAAACATTTTCCATAAACAGCCAGACAGTAAATTTTTTAGGCTTTGTGGGCCTTATGGTCTCAGTTACAACTACTTAACTTGCTGTTGTGGTGCTAATACAGCTGTTGATAATACATAAATGAATGGATGTGGCTGTGTTCCAATAAAACTTTATTTACAAAAGCAAGCAGTGGGCCAGAAATGCCTCATGGGCCATAGTTTGCCAACCCTAATATGTTACTGTTTTTCCTACTGCGTCAGTCCAAGATGCAGGAGGTGCCTCTTTCTGGTCTCCCTCCTCTGCCTCCTCCTCTACATTCCCACAGACTTTTGCACACCTTTGCTCTGTCAGTGGGGCCCCCAGCTCTATCCTAGAAGGTGGATTCAGATCTAGAAGTTCTGTCTGTAGCTGTAAAAGTCCTTCAGATTTTTCAGAGAGAACCATCTACAAGTTCTGCTACTATTTATTGTTTCTCCAAGCATAACTTTAAAAAAATATTTACTATCTGGCCATTTACAGAAAAGTTTGCCAACCTCTGTTTTACATCTACTTTTGGACTCAGAACTGTTCTGTTACCACAAAGGAATTCCCTTGTGCTACCCCTTCACAGTGGTACTTCTCCAGCCCCACCCCATCGCTGTCCTCTGGCAGCCACTAATCTATTCTCCATGTCTAGTGTTCACGATCCAATTTTTGTCATCTTTGCATCCACATCACTTACTTTAAGACCCTGGCACACAAGCATTTAGTAACTATTTGCTGAATAAATGAATGAATGAATGAATGGAAGCAATGTTAAATGTCTATTTTTTAAAGGAACATTTTAAAAATGATACATTTAATATTTATTAACAAAGTTCTGATTTGTTGAAAATTATAAGGTTGCAAAATAGTTAAAATCACTCATGCTAAAATTTTAAAAATAATGTTTTCTTAACTTTTAAAAATAGTGTTAAAAATAATGTGCAAATAAAGCCCACAGAACAGTGAGTGTGATGTGGTTGAGAAGTGGCAGTGACCCCTTGAAGGGATTGTTAATTGTGTGGCACAGGAAGTGTCCTGGCACTTCACAATGGGCAATTTCTCAGCTCACGCCCAAATCAGGAAGTGGCTGTGACCAAGGAGTTTAAAAGGCCCCACCCTTTACTGTACCACAGCAGAGATGACTGGAACTGGTCTTTGAAGACTGAGGTTAGACCAAGTGCAAAAGCTGCACCTGTTTAAAGTCATTGCTGGGGTCAAACCTTCGTGGAGTCTTCCGGAGTAGAAATTTCTTAGAGGAAACCTCGGGCAAGTTAATAAGTGAGGAAGTCCCTTGTATGCCACATCTCATACAAACAGCAAAGCTACACAGAGGAACCTTAGCTGAACCCAAACACTGCACGGGTAAAGTGAACTAGGCCGATTGTCCTCAAATTGAGCCATATGATGATTTTCTAAGGGTTGTGTAGGCACAGATTTAGATATTCAACTTTAGGCCTTCAACTTCCATATATATTTTTTCCCAAAATTGAAGTAGCTGAGATTAAGTCAGAGTTCACAGTAGCTCTTTTCCCACCTGACAAAACAAAGGAATTTTTCTCATCCGTTCCCCAATTTTTTCTGGTATGCATGAATTTCAAGAGTGCCAAATAAAGAATGAAGCTTTGTTAACGATCAATCAAGCCACTATAGCCTGTATGATTTCCTGTCTTAAACATATTGCTATTAAAAGTGAAGCTTGTTTTTGAAAAATTGGTATTTTTGCCCTTGTTGGCATATGCAGAATTGAGATATTTGATAGAGCGGGGCGGTAGTAGTAGCGATAAATTTCTTCATCCCCCAACTATAAAGACTACATAGCTCTGAGGCAAGGTCCTGTAAAAAATTGGTATTTTTGCCCTTGTTGGCATATGCAGAATTGAGATATTTGATAGAGCGGGGCAGTAGTAGTAGCGATAAATTTCTTCATCCCCCAACTATAAAGACTACATAGCTCTGAGGCAAGGTCCTGTAAGAGCAAAGCATAGCATTGGACACTGAAACAACATTAAAAAATATTTAAAATACAAGTTAATTTTAGTTATTCTGTATACTTATCTTTACAATATATAATTAGCTGAGAACAAAAAGCCCCTTCCAACAGCTGAAGGAGTATAGATTGCTGTTATTGACTCTTTCAAACATAACTGGAATATTTCCCAGTACTACAAAAATTTTCATGATATGGTGGGTAAAACCCATGGGTAAATTTTTATGTGATTATTTAAAGATTTGGGATGTGTTACTTAGAAGTAACAGCTATTTTATTGAAATATGCTTTTCAATATTTACTTCAAAGATAGTAAATATTTATTTTATTTTATGCCATAAAATATTTAGAATTTCCATTTCCTATTAACAGCAACAAAAATGCTAGCCAATCATCTGATTAATTTTTAGCAGTATACACTCTTTCATAAAGTATATAAGGTTGATTGTAATGTTATTTTAGTCTGTTTTTGTTGCTTATAGTAGAGTACCTGAAACTGAGTAATTTATAAAGAAAAGAAATTTATTTCTTACGGTTTAGAGGTTGGGGAGTCCAAGGTCCAGGGAGCACATCTGGTGAGGGCCTTCTACAGCAACTCAGGGTATCACATGACAAGAATGGGCTGAGCAAGAGAGAACTAACACTCTCAATTGTCCTCATTACAAAACCATCAAAACGATGCCCATTATTCCATGAATGGGTCAATCCATTCATGAGGGCGTGGTCCTCAGAATCTAACCATTGCCTCTTAAGAGGCCCTATCTTTCAGATACCATAATTGGATTTCCCACCCTTTTAACACTGTTACAATGGAGATCAACTTCCCAATACGTGAACTTTTGGGGGACACTTCTGACACATGGTATTCCACCCCTGGCACTCAAAGTTCATGTCCTTTTCACATGTAAATAGATTCATTCCATCCCCAAAGTTCTTAACTCATTTCAGCTCAAAAGTCCAAAGTCTCGTATGTGAAATCAAACAAGTTGTCTATTGCCAAGATGTAATGGTGTGACAATCACTCAAACAGGGAGAAATAGACCAAAAGAAAGGGGTAACAGGTCCTAAGCAAGTCCAAAACCCAGTAGGGCAGGCATTAAGTCTTAAAGCCAGAGAGTAATCTCACTTGACTCCATGTCTGGCACCCTCTGCACAATGGTGTGCGGGTTGGGTCTCTAAGTCCTCAGGCAGCCCTGTTCCTATGGCTTTCCTGGATGGACTCAGCCAATGCTTCAGCTCTTCCAGGCTGGCATTGCACACTGGTAGCTACAGTTCTCTCCATGGTGGTCCCCACTCTCATGGTTCCAGTAGGCAATGGCCCTGGTGGAGGCTCTCTGCTGCAAATCCAACCCCACATTTCCTCTCAGCATTGCTCTAGTGAAGGCTCTCTATAGAGCCTTCCACCCCTATAACAAATATCTTCCTGGGCTCCCAGGCTTTTCCATACATCCTTTGAAATGGGGGTTCCAAAGCTCTTGCATTCTGCGAACCTGCAGACTTAACACCATGTGGACACTGCCAAGGCTTCTGGCTTGTATCTTCTGAAGCTGCCGGTCTAGCAGCATCTGGGGCCAATTTAGGCATGGCTGGAGCAGCCAGAGCAGCTGGGGTCGTGGTGTGGGGAACAGCATCCCAAGGTGGCCCTGGGCAGCAAGTCTGTGGAGGGCTCCTCAAGCCTTCCTGAAACCACTTTGTCTCCCTGGGCCTCTTGGTCTGTGATGGGAGGGGACACTTCAAAGATCTCTGAAATGTCTTCGGATTCTCTTTTCCATTTTGTTGATGATTCCTTCCTTCTGTCCTGATCTCCTTAGCAAATGGTTGCTGGGCTACACCCTTGGTTTTCTCTACTGAACACACTTTTTTACTCTTTATGTGGCCAGGCTGAAAGTTTTGCATTTTTTTAAGCCCTCTGTTTCCCTTTTAATTATAAATTTCAGATTTACTTCGTGTCTTTGCTGCCACAGTTCCGTGTAGGCTGTTATAAGTAGCCGTGCAGCTGCCTGAATACTTTGTTGCTTAGAAATTTCCTCTTCCAAATATCCTGGTTCAAACTCTCGTATTCTGCATTCCATACAGCCCTCCAACATGGACACACTTCAGTTAAGTTCTTTGCCAGTTCATAACAAGGGTCATCTTCGCCCTGGTATCCAATAAACTGCTTCTCATTTACACCTGAGACCTTCTCAGAATGTCCTTTACTGTCCGTATTTCTATCTGCATTCTGGTCATCACCATTTAACCAATCTCTAGGAAGTTCCAAACTTTCTCTGGTCTTCGTGTCTTCTAAGCTGACATCAGAATCTAGCTTTCTCTCGCCTGCGCCTCCAATTTCTTCCAGCCACTGTCACCTTGTTCCAAAGATGCTTCCACATTTTCGGGTATCTAATATTAGTGACACCCCACTTCTTGGTACCAATTTTCTCTATTAGTCAGTTTCTGTTGCTTATAACAGAATACCTGAAATTGGGTAATTTATAAAGAAAAAAATTAATTTAATTCATTTCTTATAGTGTCAGAGGCTGGAACGTCACGGTCTAGGGATTGCATTTGGTGAAGGTCTTCTTTGCAGGGTGTCGCATGGTGAGAATGGGCTAAGCAAGAACCGACCTTCTCAATTGCCTTTCTTATAAAGACTTCAGAACCAAGCCCATTACTCTGTGAATGGATTGATCCATTCACAAGGACACAGTCGTCACAATCGAATCACATCTTAAAGGCCCCATCTTTCAAATACCGTAATTGGATTTCCCACCCTCTTAACACTGTAACAATGGAGATCAAGTTCCCAATACCTGAACTTTTGTGTGACACATTTGACCCATAGCAAATGTCTAACAAATAAATGGAATTATTACTGATTTTTGAAATTTTATTCTTACTTCATTGCTCCTAAAAGCCAAGCATCTGAATTCCATGCTTTTTCTATCATACTTCCTGCTTCATAAATAACACAATTTTAGCAACATGTTATGTTTTCATTAGGTAGAAAATGAGTAATAGAATATTGATTATCATCTCTAAACTTATTACAGAATAGATATATTACTTATGTTAGATTTACAATTATTTAATCCTGAATAATTTTAGTAATATATGTAGTCCATTTTTTTCTGTTTTTTTTCTTAAACATGTTCCCTGAAATACATAATAATATGCTTATTATAATTAAAAAACAGAATCAGACTTTTTCTGAGAATAGGTCTTATATGACTGATGGGTAAAAAAATGACACTTGGCCTTTGTAAGTAATTTATATGGCAGAGAACTCTTATAACCCAAATAAGCTAAGTCTGTAGCTCCGGAGTTTTGATGAATGCATATTTAAAGCTTGTGATTAAATAGAAGTATTTTATCTAAAAATATTGCAATTGTAAAAGTATACTAAATTTAAAAACATTCTGATTTTTCTAAATTTCTTTTGAAGTTAACGAGATACCTTTAAATGAAAAGGTAGCAAGTATAATTAATAATAATCTTCTAAGTTTACATAAAGATGATTTTTCCTGAAAAATGAATTACTCAACTGTCTAGGTCATAAAGTGTTTTTGCAATTCAGTTTGGTTCCAATATTTTACATTCAACAAAATCAAAGAAGGATTCAGTGAAATTGTCAGGTTATATACAATTAAAAAATCCCCAAATAAACTTTTGATCATAGAGAATCGTGCACATTTTGGTTTATAACCAGAAAGGAGTTCAAAGAATCAAGTAACATTGCTTTTTAAAAGAAAAAATAATGTCCATCTCATATATTTATTTATGGAAACATAGTTTCTTAGTGTTTATATAAGCAAAAAATAGGGCTACAATCAATGCTGACTCTTGTTTTATTTGTTAATAAGCCATTTTCATTCAGAGACATAAACTAACTGAGAAAATAAACCAATTTATCTCATTGGAGAACATTTGCCTTAAAATTTTACTCCTTATTTTTCAGTTACTTATCAAAATTTATAATACATATATTGTTTAGATCTAGTATTTACAAGTAGTAATTGTAATGATAACTCATTCCAGAAGAAATTTGATCACATTAATACTATGACTAGAGGAAATTAAATCAATTAAATAATTTTATGTACATATTTTGTTGCACAGTTGTTTCATAGAATGATTAATGAAAGGCATTCAATATTACATTTACATGATATTATGTAAAGGAAGTAAGATGAAAATTTGAAAAACTCAAAGAGGATATAAAAGAATGATTAAAATTTCTGACTGTTAAAGTAAAGCTTGTTCACGTATTTTGTAAAAGGATGATTGTAGTATTGAATCTTTACTGGTTTAGAATCTATAAGATGGCAGCTGGGCCCATGGAAGGGGTTGCCAGTCTGTGGGGAGCTGGAACCAGGGAGAAGAGAAGCCACTGTGAGAGATCGTTCCAGAAGTAGAGAAAAATGAAAGGGGGATGCCCTAGAGATTCTGTCTTCTCCCACTACCTCTCATTAAATGAATATAGCCCAAATGTAGCTGGCAAGGGAGCTTGAGAAACCAGAAGTAGAGAAAAATGAAAGGGGGATGCCCTAGAGATTCTGTCTTCTCCCACTACCTCTCGTTAAATGAATATAGCCCAAATGTAGCTGGCAAGGGAGCTTGAGAAATATACTTTGTACAGGACCAGGAGCCAACAGGCAATTGACATTATAGAAGCTAAAAAGTTTGAAGACATCTGGTCAAAGCCAAATCTCCCATTATGGAAAATGGAGAATTTACTTCTTTTTACTCACCACTACCCATATTTCCCATCCGTTCCTCCTCCCAATATAGTTATGTCACAATTATGGCCATGTCAGTAGGCAATACTAACATTATTTTATGTAGTAAATATTTTACAGCTGAGCCATGTAGTATACTATGATTCCTTTCCATTCTGGAACACATTTTTGTTTTCTGTATACCTATCATTAAAACAAAAAATTCACATACTGACAATAGTATAAAACACCTTTAGACACTCAGTGTTCCGCTACAATAGTCATTTTCTCATGGCCACTCTTATTTAAGTTCTACCTCCCATAACATTTTGGGTTGGGGGGAGGCAAATTCCAGGCTAGTCATTATCCTTTGTTTGTTTGCTAATTTTTAAATGATGCCTCATTAATTCATCCCAAACTCTCCATCAGTTGTTCAAATCCCTTCTCAAGACACTCACACATATTAGTTATTTTGTCAATTTCAACTTGAAAAAGGCTTTCCTGGGACCTTCTCACTTGCTTCAATCTGAATAGGTTTTTCTCTAGGTTCATGTCTGTTATTCTGAAATCTTTATCTTCTTCTCCTCACCCTTGCTCTCTGAATCTCAAGTCTTTCTTTTTGATGTATGTATGCATGCATGTATTCGATTTTCCAGTTCATTTTACTAGATAGAGCTCCTCTTTCAAATGTGTGCTGCAAAAAGACGCAGGTAGGGTAAACTTTTTGAGACATTGCATATCTGAAAATTCTTCATTTTACCCTCATCCTTAACAAATAGAGTGGTTACGTATAGAATTCCTTATTCCTCAGAATTTCTAAGGCAGTCGCACATTATCTCCTAGTTACCAGTATTGCTGTTGAGAAGTTTCAAAGACACTTTGATTCCTGATCCTTTGTGTCCAATGTGTATTTTAGCTTTTTGAAAGCTTAACTTATATTTTACCTTTTTGGAAGACTCCTCCTGGTCTCAAGTGTTCTGATAGTTCAAATCTAATGTGCTTCACTGTGGGTTTATTTTTATCTATTCGTTGGATCATTTCAATCAGAAAACTTTAGTTCAGTTTTGGGAAATATTCCTGAATTATTCCTTTGATTATTTTCTCCTTTTATGACTAGTTTTCTAATTTTCTTACTTTTTCTCTCTAATTTTCTATCTCATTGTCCTTTTGCTTGACTAAACCTGAGATTTCCTTAATTTTATCTTTAAACACCTGTAATTTTTAATTTCTGCTATCACATTTTAAAGTTTTAATCGTTCTTTTTTTTAAACAATATTTTGTTCTTGTTTCTTGAGTGTAAATCTCTTACCTCCCTGAGGTTATTAATAAGAGCTTATTTCTAAAAGTTTTCTTCTGTAGTTTCTGCTTTCTCTAAGGATTTATGGTTTTTTTCCTTTGTTTTTCTTTGTTTCTTTTGATCTATATCATTTATGTCAGACCCATGCTCTCTTATACAATAGCTACTAAACGCATGGGCTATTGAATAGTTGAAATTTAGCTAGTCCAAACTAAGATGTACTGTAAGTATAAAATATACTCTAGATTCTGAGAACATAGAATAAAAAAAAGAATATAAAATATTTCATTAGCATTTTTATATTGTTTATATGTTGAAATAATAATATTAAGGAAATATTGGAATAAATAAAACATATTATTAAAATTAAAATTAATTTTGCCTATTTCATTTTGCTTATTTCAATGTGGCTATTAGAAAACTTAAAAGTACATATGTGATTTGCATTGTGTTTCTAATGGGCAGTCCTGTGTTTGACTCTTTCCTCAGATGTCTGGTGAATTTTGGTTGTGTGTGTGTGTGTGTGTGTATTTATAACAAATTTACTGAGATATAATTCGCATACCATAAAATACATCCTCTAAAGGGCACGATTTAGTAGTTCTTTAGTATATTCACAGTTGTGTAGCCATTATCACTGTCAAACAATAGAACATTTCATCACCCCAAAAAGAAACCCTGTACCCATTGGCAGTCACTTCCTGTTCTCACCCCCCTCCAGTCCCTGGAAACCACTAATCTACTTTATAGATTTACCTATTCTTGACTCTTCACATAAATGGAATCGAACATTATGTGGCCTTTTGTGACTACTTTTCTCACTTTACAGAATGTTGTCAAGTTCATCCATGCTGTAGCATGTATCAGTTCTTTGTTTCTTTTTATTGCTGAATAATATTCTAGTTTATGGATATACCACATTTTATTTATTCATCCATCAATTGGTAGACATCTGGGTTGTCCACTTTTTGGCTATTATCAGTAATGCTGTTATGAACATTCATGTAAACGTTTTTATGAGAACATACGTGTTCATTTCTCCTGGGAACAGATGTAGGGGTGCTCATATTTTTAGAATAACAAGCTGGCCAAACTTTTTCAGCATGAGTTGAGGCGTGTAGAACACGGTCCTCCCTGAGTGGGGATATGGGTATAGAAGCACCGTGATGTTATCTTCAGGTCTTTGGGATGGACAGATTTCAAGGAAAAGCTCTCTATTATTCTGCCTAGTAGGGTGCAGTCTGACAGTGTTCTGGAAATCGACTAGGAGAAGAGGGGTGGGGTTTTCAACATTTGATGTGTCAATATTCATTTTTTCCTCCTGTTTCTATATTATATGTTCACACTGAACTACGCCTGATGTCCCCCAGTTCAGAAACTCTGGCTTATTCTCACCACGGAGAGGGCAGGAGAGGGGCAATATTTGACTGAACAGAGTGGGAGAAGGGATCAGGAGGTCAATCTTCCTAAACAGGCTTTCTTCTGGCTTTTAGCATCACCATCATGCCTAGTTCCAGAGATACTTGGGGCAGTCAGTTCTTAAGCCTTTGACAGATTCTGTGGAATAGGCTAATTTTCTTTTTTTTGACTTCCCCACTTCCAGTTTAGGATTTAGCTTTCTGAGCTTTGCTTAATCTGCTCCAGATTCCAAAGTTTTGTGATGTGTCTTCTCTCCCATTCTCTTTTGCTCTTGTGGGTGTATGTCTTAAAAATCTCTTTTGTGCAGTTTTAGGGGGCTTTAGGAGGGATGAAGTTAAATGCATGTACTCAATCAGCCATCATTATCCCAAAGAGTCTGTTCCATGCATTTCTCATGTATTGTTTCAAATGGAGAAGGGAGATTCCTCCAAACTATTCTCAAATTAACCAAACAAATCATTCTTTGAGACTCCTGAATCCTGTTGGGAAACCTGTAATATGGAAGATATAATTACTTGTAATTATTTGACTGACTGCCCTGCTAGATTAGAAGCTCCTTGAAAGTAGGGATTAAATTTATTTTTTTAATCTTTGTTTCTACTGGAGCTTAGCACAGAGCTTGGCTCAATATGAGCCCTCAGTAAATGTTTGCCAGATATAATTGGCATGTAAAGGATTGAAGAATGGTGGCTCAGAGAGCTTTGGAAGGAGAGGAAGACCCCAGGTGCCCAAATCACTCACTTTCCACACCAGCCTACAGTCCATAAATAATCTGTTTTGCTCATAGAGAAGCTTGTCTTTTCAGGGTTTTTCAACTTCGAAATTTTATGGAGGGAAATGGGGGTTCATGTCAGAGAAAAATCATGTCTAATTTGCCCACGAACAGCCAATGGTGACAGTGGTTACATGTATGTTGTTTCCTCAGATTTACAGACAGGTGGACTTAAAAACAGTGTAGGAAGTTTCCAAGTTTAGGAAATTCCAGAGCCTGACCTGCTTGTGAGCTATGGAGTATCTGCAAAATATGTGCACACAGAACTCTCCTTCCTCTTTGATGTCATGGTTATTCTAAAGGAAATGTCTCTTAAATAACTCTTTGCCTTTTTTTGCCCTTTGGTGCCTACAGATGTGCTATTTTCTGATATCATTCTCCTTAGATCTTCAGGCCAGGTTTCCTTGAGACTAGCTGTCAACTGAGCAAGAGGAAAAGAGAGTCCGTTCAGTCTGAGAAGCTGCCTGCCTTGGTGTCAGGCTCCTCCCTTGCTACTGACGGTGTTCTGTGCTGCTCAGCCTGCGGCTGCTCTGGGTATGCAGAGCTTTTCTTGCCCTTTTTTGTTACATCCTGCATGCCAGCCGTGTGAGTTGGCTTTGGATTTCCTCTTTGCTCTGCACTTGAGCCATATTTTCTCTTGGCTTTCCCAGATTTTGACCTATAGTGGCCTGGCCCTTCTGTTTTACATTTGCTTTATTTTCCAGTCTAGGTCTTTCTTCCAATATTTTTATTGGCCTGGTGGAATAGGCACTGAGTTCCCTTTTTGTGCAGCCTAGCTCTCAGCACTGACTACCCTTACTGCGTGTGCAGCCTTACTCCTCCCTGCGATCAACCCCGTTCTTGTCCTATGCATTCTTTCTTTCTTTATTTATTTTGTCCTTTTTGGAGACCGGCCACACCGCGCTCAGCCAGTGAGCGCACCGGTCATCCCTATATAGGATCTGAACCCGCGGCGGGAGCGCTGCTGCGCTCACAGCGCTGCACTCTCCCGAGTGCGTCATGGGCTTGGCCCTTGTCCTATGCATTCTTAATTCACCCAGTTGAAAGTTGGCAAAGGGGAGTGAGGTAGTGCTAAATTCTGCAGCACCTCTTTGGGGCATAGGAATATACTTGAATACTCTGCTGTTGGTGTTCAGAAATGGACAGGTAAATCTGATGCTTTGGAGAAGGCAGACGATTGCCAGATTGCAGGCTGTACCAGACTCACAGTAGGTGAGCTGAGAAGGGCACTGGTTCAATGTATGGAATGATGTTACATTTGAGCCACTCTGACCTAGCAGCCCGGGGTTGCCCAGTGTAGGAAGCTGCAACTCTAGGGTGCTCAAGTGACTGTCCTTAAAGATCTCCCTCTTTACAAACGGTGGAACACCAGGCAGTAAATATTTTTTTCCCATCAGCTGGAGATGTAAGCAGCAGAGGTCAAAAGCAGATCAGCGACAACACATGGGCAGCCTGACAGAGTTTTGGCAGCATAGAGAACCATTGCAGGTGACATTTGGTGATGGAGATTCACAGCCAGGCAGCTACAGAGCTCCAGGTGGCAACAGCAGTGACAGCAGACATTTCCAGGGTACTGGAAGTGAAGGTTAGGTCAGTGCTTCCTCGTAAGTAGCCTCAGGAGAGTCCCAGGAAGCTCTTTAAGCCAAATGATTAGAAATCAAATCAGAAAGATGGCATGAGCTGGGCTGGAACATAAGGACAGCAGAAGTACAAGCAGTAGGGAAAATTACATGTGAACTCACAGCTCCTCTTTTGGGACTCTCAGCTAAACACAGTAGAGGGGAGGAAGGGCACTCTTAGCTTGCCCCCTGGGAAATAGATTATATTCCAGGAGGACCTAGGAATAAACCAGTACTTAGTTGTAACCCGTGGGGTTATATGCACATTATGTGGGAAACAACATTAGAGTGCCAAATGCTTCAAGAGAAATTTAATATTTATGACTCACTGTGGAGCTCTGAATCACTTGCCGACTGACTTTCCTATTTATAACAAATACAATTGTACATTGCCGTTTCTTTCTCATGCAAAAAGAAAAACATACACGTACCCACACATACACAGAAATGCATTAAAAAGACTGGAGGGTAATAGGGTAGAAAGAGAAGAGTATTAAAAAATTGAAAATGACAATTATAATTTTCTTCCGAGTGGCCCACATTTTTGAGTGCGCTGTTTATTTTCAACACTTCTCTCATCTTCATTGCTCTGGGAGTAGGGTCCCTTTGGCAAATTAAGTTATTGGAAAAGATAATAGTCTTGCATTTATATTGCAACTTATTTGTAGGAATTCAAATACGTGTCTGTGGTTGTCGAGCTGCATTTTCCCACATAAGTGCATTTTCTAAGATGTCTGTATGGGGAACACAGTGTCTCAGTTTTTTGTTGAATGAATGAATCCAAAACAACCAGCCATGTGGAGAGTCATCACAGCCCATAGGCAGTTTCTGTCAATGAAGCTTGGAGTAGGGAAGGGGGAATTATTATACACAAATCAGAGAGAGAGAGGGCTGGTGCAGACTCTTGGCAAGGAGGGTTGAGATGATATTAAAAGCAGTAAGAGGAGGAAGAATTTGGAAGGTACCAGATCAAAGAGTGCAGCTTCAAGATGAGTAAGTCCAGGTGCAGGGTGAGGTGCAGGATTGGGGTTCTCAGAGCAGACTCAGGAGATCGAGGTCAATGGAGATGCTGGTGGTGTTGAGCAAGGCTCCTGAACGTACCAGATGTGTCACCTTGCGTTACCTCATCTTCTGTATGGCAGCTTCCTGAATTTTTGAAATGGGGATAATAATAATAATCCCACTTCATAGAGATTTTATAAAGACTGAGTAAATCAGTACTTATGACGTTGTTATTAATTATTATCTTAAAATGACTTGTAATTAGTTTTCCAAGAAGGAAGATTAAGAAGATTGAGCCTTGGATTTCAATACATAGACCACAATTCAGCTTTACCAGACTTAGGTCTTAGTTATGTCT
>NW_007729893.1:30688-32326 GCF_000696425.1 Galeopterus variegatus
CTTGGATTTCAATACATAGACCACAATTCAGCTTTACCAGACTTAGGTCTTAGTTATGTCTATATCTCCATGCCCAGCAGAGTGCCTGGCACACTGTAGATGCTCAGTAAATACTTGAATTGACTTGATTCCACATCATGTCCTACAACCTGGTACCCACCTCATGACATAACCCATTCCAGCAGGTACTTTAAGATGCTGGATCTTAGATAGCAGGTTGCTCATCCTGGAGTCTCTGTCTGCGTTTGCATCAATGCCACTATAGAGTGGCATCCTAGTCAGTGGGACTTTTTCTCAGCCATCAGCTACTTTCCTGTTGCAGTGGGATCCCCATGTGACCGTCAGCTTAGAGACGTCCTATGCTTAGTTTATTTTCTTAACAATTATATCAATTATAATAATAAACTAGTAATTGCAAATCTGTGCTTTAAATATATTAATAGTCTTTAAATATATTAACAGTAGTGCAGGAAACTGTCAAAATGTTAAATATCCTCTGTAGTATTCTTACCTGGGCATAATAAATTGATCATTTGATATTAATCATAATCTATTGAGGGCCCCCAGTTGGCCATCACTGTGTACAAGGGCTGCAAAGGTAAGATTTTAAGTTTTATGTCTCTAGCTCCTGGCATCATGCCTGGCACTTACTAAGGCACTAAAAATGCTTGTGGAAAAGAACTGACTGGCTTTTAAGGAACTCATGTACTTCTCAGTAAATGCAGTCCTGAAATGTGTTCGATCATTAAACACATATTTTTTGAGTTCCTCTAGGTGCCAGGCACTGTTCTAGGATCAGGGATTAAGGAGAGGAATAAAACAAAGCTCCTTCTGTGGGGATTACATTTTATGAATGATTAAAATGTAAACAAGATACTGTTTAATAAAGTGAAGTAGTATGTTTAAAATACAAGGTAATGGAAGAAATGTGAGATTGAACAGTTGTTCCTGCAGATACTCTTAGGAGGTCATTTTTAGGCTAAGACTTGAAATGACCAGAATGTTTCAGATATGCAAAGATCTAAAATGGGCATGATCTTGGCATATTAGGGGAATAGGAAGAAAGCTGCCATGTACTGAGTGAGGGGAACTAGAGGACAGGACGGGGGGAAGCAGGGGCCAGATAGAATGGGGTTTCGTAAGTGGTTTGGGTTTTATTTTATGTGTAATGGGATGCTTTTGGAAAGATGGGCTTGTTAGGGGAGTAATATGGCCTGCTGAGACCAATCCAGGTGCTCAGATACAGAGTACTGTGGTGGGGCAAGAGTAGGATCATGGAGACCCAGCAGGAGGCTACTGCAGAGGTCCACGTAAGACAAGCAGCGGCTTGGCCCTAGATGGTAGCAGTGGGCATAGAGAGAAGTGGATGGATTAAAGAGATGTTTTGGAGTTAGAGCCAATAAAACTTGATGGGTTGGATGTTGGGGTAAGAGAAAGGAAGGAATATGAAGGTCTCCTGGTTTTAGCTTAAGCAGTTTACATGCTTTGTAGTGCCATTTACTGAGATGGAGAAAACTAGAGGAACAGGTTTGGAAGGGTTACGAATCCGCAATTCTGTTTTGGAAGTATTAAGTTCAAGATGTAATACTGTTTTCAATTTTGATCTCGGTGAGCTACGTGGCAATTCACTGGAGAAGG
>NW_007729893.1:33898-53502 GCF_000696425.1 Galeopterus variegatus
AGAATTGTGGGGTGGGGTAGTGGGGAGTTTCCTGAAGTTTTGCTACTGTCTGGAAAAAACTGGGAAAAGCTACAATCCTGGAAGCAGAGAGCCTTCCCCTCCTGATGGATATTCCTGTATTGCAGCTGAGCTTACTTCCTACACACAGAGCAGGGAGTCACTAGTCATTAGGTCAAGGGTCCTTCAGTCTAAAGCTTGTTTTCTAGAATATTCCTTAGGATAGCCTCATGAAACAATATTCCCTGAATTTCTGCATGTTCATAGCATCTGGTTTGTGTCTTTATATTTTAAAGTCAGTTTGACTGGACATAAAAAGCTATGACTTAAATTTTCTTTCCTTAAGTATCTTAAATGTATTACTTTTTAATCTTCTACTGTAAAGGGTTATTCTTGAAAGGTCTGATGACAATATGACTTTTTTTCCACTCTAAATGACACTTCTTCTTTGCCTGGGTGTTCAAAAGATTTGTTCTTTTCTTTAAAGCCCAGTAATTTTATTAGAATATGTACTAGTGTTTGTCATTTTGGGTTGGTTTCCTCTGGCATGCAGTGTGCCCATTTAATATATAATTTCAAGCCAAATTTTAATTTCAAGATGAATTTTTATTTCCAGTAATTTTATTAGAATATGTACTAGTGTTTGTCATTTTGGGTTGGTTTCCTCTGGCATGCGGTGTGCCCATTTAATATATAATTTCAAGCCAAATTTTAATTTCAAGATGAATTTTTATTTCAATTTTTATTTCATTTTCTCAAATTATAATTTTAAGCATTTGCTCTGTCCCATTTCCTTACTTATTTTCTTTGGTAGTTGCTATTATAGTTAAGTTGAATCTTCTTTGTGTATCTTCTCATCTACTGCTTTCTCATTAATCCTTATTTTTTAATTTTGTAATTTATTTTTTATTTAAAACATTACTTTCTTCCCCAACTTCTATTTCTCTTAAGGGATTACCTATTATATTTTTTTCTTGTGTTTTCATCTAATTTAATATACATTTATGCAGTACTTTTTTTTTTCATTTCTAATTTTTTCCATATCTCCACCAGCTTTCTTTGCAAGTGTCCATTTTCTCCAGACACTTGACTTCTGAGTTTCTTTCCAGTTCTGATTTGTGTTGTTTTCTCAGAGTGCTCTCTTGCTGTCTCCGTCTGTGCCTCTGTCTGTCTGTCTGTCTCTCTCTGAAATTAGGTTACCAGTTTTTGTTTAGTGGAAATATTTTATGGTGTGTTTTCTTTGTCTATAGACATATTTTCCATTTCTTCATTCACTTTTTTTTCTTATAATAACTTTTTATGGGATTTTTCCATGATCCTTTTTTGTTGGTCATTTTTAAGTGAAATAAGTTTTCCCATTATTTTAGGAGAAAGGGTGGTTCGGGAAGCTCTTACAGCTTCGTGGCTCCAGAGTTTGTTCTTTGGTTTTTTTATTTTCACAAAGTTTATAAAAACTATAGCTGTGAATTTTCTGAAATCTGCTTTTATCCCACTTTTGTCTGGATCTTTTATTTCCTTGTGACTCTCTTTGTTTCAATCTTTCTTAATTTGGTCTCTACTCCCAACAAGTTTTTTCAGCAGCAGGGAACCTACCCCTCCCAGTGGCTGTTTCTGAACTGCTTTCTAAAAGCTACCAGTGTCAATGGTAGGGGTTCTGCCTTGTAAAGAAACGAGTTTGTAAATTTTAAAGCTTTATAGGCTCCAGACTGTGCCATTCTCAGACCTAGTCTTACAACAGTTCCCTTACATTCGCCTTCGTATTAGAACCTGGATAATTCCCTGTACAGCTCCTGTTATTCAATTAGCTGAATTTTCCATTCAATATCTGTTGCGATTTGGAGTTTTTCTTTTTTCAGAACTGTGAAAAGACCAGTGGCTTTCCCTCTGCTTTCTTCTAGCAGATGTTGTTACTACATGAGTCTTGTAGCTGTCTTGGGTTGTTTTGATGAGCTGTGGCGATATTTTGTTACTAAGTTTTGTTCCTGATGTTTTCCATGGGTTTTTGATTTGTTGCCCTAGTTTAGTTCTTCTGTTTTTATGAGGATGTTTAGGAAGATTAAAAAGCAATGCTGCTGACACTGTCACCTCCACTTTAAAAAGATCTACCTGAATAAATTCACATAGAGAATTGTTCACTTAAAGAATTTACTCTTTAAACTCATACAGTTTGAGAATCTTCTAATGTTGTCTTTTCTTATCTCTGTTACCAGACAAATCTATGTATGATGTCCTGTTAACCCTGTTCTGCTATGATCCAAAAAGAATATACCAATATTACATATGAAATGTTTGTTTAGAAACAGAATGACTGACATATACCCCATCTAGTTTTACAACATTCAGGGCTATGTTTTTTTTTCTTTTTCCCCTTATAGTCAATTGGAATATTTCAGCTTATAAATAATTAGTTTTTAACAGTTTTTGCTGGATTACAGCTATTTGATCAAGTAATACTGATGAAATTCTCTCGGAAGAGAAATAAATCAGTGAGCAACATGGAGAAAGCAAGTATAGAGCCTCCAGAGGAGGAAGAGGAAGAGAGGCCTGTGGTCAATGGAAATGGAATAGCAGTAACGCCAGGTTAGTCATGTTCAGTTTTTATAGGTTCATTAATTTGCTGTTTTAGATATATGTAAGTATACATATATCTTACATCTTTTTGTTTTGTTTTGCTTTTGGTTGTTTTCTTTTTCTTTTTTTAATTTTAATTTTATTTTTATAATTGTACATGTTTATGAGGTGTGATTTGTTGTTTCAATATACACATATATTGTGTAGTGATCTAATCAGAATAGTTAGCATATCCATCACCTAAACATTTATCACTTCTTTGTGGTTATAACATTCAGGATCCTCTTTTCTGGCTATCTTGAACTATACAATACAATATTATTAGCTATTGTCCCCTAGGACACAGAATTTATTCTTCCTATCTAACTGTCACTTTGTAACTTTGGACCAGTCTGCCAACCTTTCCTTGCCCCCCTTCACCCCCTTCCCCGCCTCCGGTAATTGCTGTTCTACTCTCTATTTCTCTCTTTTTTCCTCTCTCTCTTTAGTTTATTTTTGTTAATTGTAATTGTATGTATGTATGAAGTACAATATATTTGGGGACATTCATACTGTGTGCAATGATCATATCAGAGTACTTAGTATATTCATCACTTCAAACATTTGTCACTTCTTTGTGTTGGGAACATTCAACCTTATCTTGACTAGCTGCTTGAAGACACACAGTACTTTGTTGTTAACTATAGTCTCCCTGTATTACTGTAGAACCCTGGATTTCATTCTAACTAATATTTTGTATTCACCGATCACCCTCTCTTTCGCTTCCTCTTTCCCCTACCAGTCTGTAGTAATTATTCTACTCTCTACTTCTATGAGACCAACTTTTTTAGCTTCCATATATGATTTTATTTATTTGGGTCTTTTTTTCTCTTGGTTACTCTGGCTAATAGTTTGTCTATTTTGTTTATTTTTCAAAGAACCAGCTTTTTGTTTGATTGATTTTTTTTTTGAATTGTATTTTTAGTCTCAATTTCACTTATTTCTGCTCTGATTTTATAATTTATTATCTTCTGCTTATTTGGGGTTTAGTTTGTTCTTGCTGTTCTAATTCCTTGAGGTGGTTTTTAGTCTGTTTATTTGAAATCTTTCTGTTTTTTTGATGTGGGTATTTATTGCTATAAACTTTCCTCTTAATACTGCCTTGACTGTATCCCATAGGTTTTGGTATGTTTGGCTTCTCTCTTCATTAATTTCAAGAAATTTTTAAATTTCATTCTTAATCTCTTCTTGACCCATTGGTCATTCAAGAGGATACTGTTTAATTTCCATGTATTTGTGTAGTTTCACAAGTTCCTGTTGTTATTGATGTCTAGTTTTACTCCATTATGGTCAGAAAAAATACATGATATGATTTTGATTTTCTTGAACTCGTTGAAACTTATTTTGCGGCCTAACATACAGTCAATCTTAGACAATGTTCCATGTGCTGATGAAAAAAATGTGTATTCTGCACCCGTTGGGTTAAATGCTCTGTATATGTCTGTTAGATCCATCTGGTCTATGGTGCCATTTAAATCCGATGTTTCCTTGTTGATTTTTTGTCTTTATGATCTGTCTAATTCAGAGAGTGGGGTTAAAGTCCCCACCTATTATTTTGTTGGTGTCTGTCTCTCCCTTTAGATTTGATAATATGCTTTATATATATGGGTGCTCCTGTGTTGGGTGCATATATATTTATAATTTTTATATCTTCATGTGGTATTGATCCCTTTATCATTCCATAGCACCCTTCTTTGTCTCTTAGTACAAATTTATCTCATATAAGTATAGCTATTCCTGCTAGCTTTTGTTTTCCATTTGCATGGAATATATTTTTTCATCCCTTCACTTTCATTCAGTCTATGTGTACCTTTGTAGATTGGTATTCCTGCTAGCTTTTGTTTTCCATTTGCATGGAATATATTTTTTCATCCCTTCACTTTCAGTCTATGTGTACCTTTGTAGATTGGGTGTGTTTCTTATTGGCAGCATATGGATAGTTCATGTTTTCTTTTAATCCATTCAGCCAGTCTATGTCTTTTAATTGGAGCATTTAATCAATTTACATTCAAGGTTGTTATTGATATGCGAGGTCTTACTCCTGTCATTTTGTTGGTTGTACTCTAATTATGTTGTGTATCCTTTGTTTCTTTCTTCCACTCTTAATGTCTATCCTGTGGTTTGGTGGGTTTCTGTATTGATAAGGTTTGATTCCTTTCTCCTTCTAATTTGTGAGTCTACCCTACCAGTAAGTTTTATATTTTCAGGTATTTTCAAGATGGTTGTTATTGTTCTTTCTCTTCCAGATGTAAGACACTGTGGGTCAGCCATCTCAGGAGCTGGCTCACTGAGGATAAGGTTGCTGGATTAATTCTCAGTCTTGGGTGTGCACATATGGCATGTTGGGGTCTCTGGAATGTTTTGCTGCTTCTCTGACCAGGGGTGGCCTACCATGGGCAAGTTCAGCCAAGCTGTTTCTCACTTCGATACATGTGCATATGATGGCTCAAAGACTCTGGGATGGGTCTTCCAGTGGCATGACAACTGAGCTGTTTCTCTAAGCCAGCAGCATGGTTGCACTTTTACTCAGCTGAATGAGTCTGCCAGTGGCCCTTTTGCTGTCCCTGCTCTTTTGGGGCTGATGTGAGGTTATGCTTCCTTCTGTGGTTCAGGAGCTGGACTGCCAAGAATGGAGCTGCTAAACTTTTTCTTAGGAATGGTGCAAGGCCACTAGTCAGGGCTGCAGTGAGGGGGCCCATCCAGCTTGGGTGGTGGGCAGAGCCATTAGGCAGGCAAGAAGTGAAGTGGCTAATCCAGTTGCTTGTGTGCAGTGGCCAGGGCACTAGGAAGGCGTATAGTGAAGAAGCTGGTGTAGCTGCTTCTGGGAGTGTTGGCAAGGCTGCTAGGTGGAATTGTTCAGGACCAACTGCTTCTCTTGGAAGGCCAGATGTATTTTATTTCCACTGGACCAAGGGCATAGTCATTATGGTAAAGACCTGCAAGCTGTTTTTCAAAGTTGGGGGGGGGGGCAGGTGCACATAATTCAGTCAGCTGGTGGGGCCATGGAGTAGGGGAAGGAATGTGGGGTGGTCCACCTGAGGAGGGTCTGCTTATTTGATCTCTGGCTGGGGACAAGGGAGTACATCAGTTCAGCAGGACTAGGGTTGGCTTCTTAGACTACAGAACTAGAGTCACAGCTGCTGTGAGCCCAGGCTTCAAGCTGTCAGGAGGAGGGCATTGTAGTCTCTTTATGTGACTGCACTGAGATGAGGGCAGAGCCTTAGGCTGGGGAAGCATCATATCTCCTGGCCCCAGGGCAGGGCATGCTCCTGTAATCACTTTGGTTTCAAGATGATGACATCCAGCATTGGGTAGAGACACCAGGGTGGGGGTGGGAAGTGCACAGTTTGTGCTAGAGTTCTAGAGTGATGCAGTGTGTGTATTCTAGGCTGTTCTCCACATTTTGTTTGAGGCTTGTCCTGCCAAAGGATCCACTGGCCTCTTTGGTGAGGACAGGGGTTGGTGTGGGTCCTCTGCCTACCTTTTTGCCATAAGGGAAAATTCTTCCTTAACTGATCTTGGTCTTGGAGATGTGGCAACTGAGGCCGTGTGCCTATCTGTCTTCTCTATGCCACCCTCTTGGGCTTTCATGCTCCACAGGGATCTCACCAGTCTCCTACACACTCCTATGCTCTACCATTGATGATTCTGTCAATATTTAGCTGTGTTAGTTGTTCTGATTCTTTTCTGTGTGAGGAATTGTGCCCTGGGCACTTCTAGTCCACCCTGCAATACTCCTCAATTGCTTCTCAAAATACTGTAATATACTATCAGTTCCTTTCAGTACACATTGGGAAATGGCAATTTTAACATGGGTGAGTCATAACAACAGTACAGTTAACAACGATAATACGATTAATAATAAGTATCATATTTAGCACTTTTCATGAGCCAGACTAGCATAGGGAGAATTTTAAGATTGTTCCCAAGATCCTGATGCCTGATTTATACATGCTATATAGTCTCCTTACCTTGATTGTAGGTAGAACTTTTGAATATAATGGGATTTCACTTCCATGATTAGGTTATATTATATGGCAAAGATGAAGGGATTTTGCTGATGTAATTAAGATCCTAAATTAGTTGATTTTAAGTGAAGCAAAGTTAAAAGAATATTTACCAGTGAGTACCATACTTTTTTATGCTTTCATGTTGCTGTTTAGCTTCCTTTTATTTCACTTGAGGAATTCTCTTTAGCATTTTTGGTAAGGCAGGTCTAGTGGTGATGAACTCCCTCAGTTTTTATTTGAGAAAGTCATTAACTTCTTTTCATTTTCAATTGGCAGAACTCTGAGTTAGGTCAAATAAAGACAAGCCACACAAGTGGGTTTTTCAGGAAACTGCCACACAAGTCAAGTCATGGCAATTCTCTGGAAATAAGGTTTTGAAGGAGCTTTAATACTTTCCTCTCACTTCCAGTGGCTGCTAGGTCTACTGGTTTTCAACATGATTGTGGGTCTGTTGGTTTACAAGTCTACTGTGAATATATGAAAGGGGGAATGGAATTAGGGCAAGTTAAAATGCTAGAAATCTTGTCACTTTTACTCACATTTGACTTTTTTTTTTTTAAAATAAACTCTCCCCAGATTGTAGCAACTGTTTGATTAATGTACAGAGTTCTTAAAATGTTCTCCTTGCTTTCATGGAGGAGAGGATCTCACTTTGCCATTCCCACCAACATCACTTCAACACTTTCTGTTTGACAGCTTTTGTCTGTGACTCAATTTAGAATATAACTGGAATGTTGGAACTCAATTACTATCTGGCACTGTGAAGCAGTTGAAGGGTTGAGTTTGGAACAGAGTAGAAAGGCCACCTCCCAAAAGGGGTCAGAGTCTCGGTGGCATCCTCAGGGACCATGGAGAAATAAATAATAAGAAAGTACACGGCTACTGGGCGTGTAAACCTAAATAAAGGAAAATATTATCAAATGTTCATTTAAAATAAAATAAACATAAAACAAGAATGTACAGAATATATTTTTTTGAAACATAATGTATCTCATGTAATCTTTACAAAAACATATAGAACATATATAATAGCATTTAAAAAAATAAATTTTATCAGAGATACTTTAAAACATACCCCAAAGTTATAAAAACCCTAAAATAAACCCCAGTTTACCAATACCCTATTTTAACAATTATCAACCTCTTTTTAAAAATCTTTCCCCAAACTACTACTTTCCTTTTCTCTGAATTATTTTAAAACAAATCCCAGACATCATATCTTTTCACATCTAAATACTCTAAATGTGAAAGACATTAAAAATGCTTCTCTAGGGCCAGCCCGGTGGCGCACTCAGTAGAGTGCGGCACTTGGGAGTGCGGCGGCCCTCCTGCTGAGGGTTCGGATCCCATATAGAGACCGGTCCGCTCACTGGCTGAGCGCGGTGTGGGCGCGACACTGAGGGTTGCGATCCCATTGCCGGTCGTGGTACGGGCGCGACACCGAGGGTTGCGATCAAGTTACCAGTCACGAAAAAAAGACAAAAAGGGAAAAAAATAAAATGCTTCTCTAAATGAAAGCATTAAAAAACACACACGCAACAATTATTTTATTATTTCATCTAAAATATTAGCAATAATTCTTACACCATTACTTTTAATAGATATTTGAATGATGGCCAGGTTGAAGAGGAATAAGTATGGGGTTATAGATGTTTCAAATAAATTTTAACTCCATGTGAAATAGTCAGTTGTTCCATGATGGAATAGACTACCTAGGAAGTAACAAATTCCCTGATCTGGTGATTTTAACCAGAAGCTCACCAACACAAGGCCAGGGAAGTGATGGAGGGATTCCAACAGCAGAAGTATGGCTGCTCTTGATGACTGCATTTTTTTATTTAAAAGATATTAAACTATTTTCTTCTTATTATTTTAAATATCTACAAAAGTAGAGAGAATAGTGCAATACACCTCTATATACCTATTATTTACCACATTAGCTTCACACAGGCCTTTTTCTTTTTTCTTATTCTCTGCTGAAGTATTCAAGGCAAATCTCAGACATCATGCAATTTTATCCCAACGAATTTCAATTTACATCTCTAAAATGTATGGATTAGTTTCAGCATAAATAATTTTTTCCTTTTTGTCTTTTTTCCTGACCAGTAACGGGATCGTAACCCTCGGCATTGCGCCCGCACCACGCTCAGCCAGTGAGCGGGGACCGGTCTCCACATGGGACCCGAACCCTCGGCAGGAGCGCCGCCGCGCTCCCAAGCGGCGCACTCTCCAGTGTGCCACCGGGCCGGCCCTAGCATAAATAATTTTTAAAAGCTACTTTACTTGAGAGACTGAGAGTCCATCATAGGTGCTGGGGAAAATGGGAAGTTGAGTGCAAAGTGAAGGGCCAGTCCATTCTGAATGAGTTTGGGATAAAAATCTGAGGGGGAGGCAGCTGATACTAATAAAAAAATGTTCCAGAATTATATAACAACACTCTGTGGTCAAGGTTTAAATTCACCATCAAGTCAATGCATCAAGATGGAAAATGCCTTCAGGCATTATCAGCTCCTTTGCATATTCCCAAGGTATTATCTCAAAGGAATAACCCATGTTTTATTACACTCTAAACCCACTTCAGCTTAGCTATAAATTTTAATGCTTTACAAATAAACAGTACAAAGTTTTAGATAAAATTTTATCTCTGCTAATGTTTAGGTTTGAGCTCAGGTTCCCACTAACTGCAGAAAGAATTTTGTTAAAACACTGTTGTTTGGCCATTGGAGAGGAGAGCCAGGAGACCCAGAGACGCAAGTTGTGTTTTCCTAATGATCACAGATCTGGCCTCTTTCAAGTCACTGTCTATGCGCCAGGCCTCCCTCAGGCAGGGCTAGTGTTGACTATTCCTTCTTACATATAGTGAATTTGGAGGAGTAAAAGAGCTGAATTCTTTGTAGAGCATAGACGTTTTCTTCTTTTATAGCTGTTATTAATATGTGAAAAATAATTTTTTAATGTTTGTGGAGATGTCTGCTAAATATCTCCCTTCTCTGAGAACTGCTCCCTTCTTCCCCACAGAAGTGGACCTCTGATATCCATGCTTGCATGACACAATTCTGTCCCCCAAGCTAGGTGCACACATTGACCATAGTTGTGGACTACCAGAGGCCATCTGTCCTTAGCTCGGCAGGGAGGTTTCCTCCTAGTAACTCAGAGTTGGGATTCAGAGATTAATTTATGCCCATCAATTTCTGCTTGTGGTCATGACCAAGAGCATGTAACCAAAAGAGGTAGGTTGGACACCTTCTGCCATGTGCAAGGAGAAGGTGAAACTCTGGTCAGTAAAGAGAGAACAAAGAAGAGACACTGAGATGCACTGAAACAGATGAGAGAGAGAGAGAGAGAGAGAGAGAGAGAGAGAGAGAGAGAGAGAGAGAGAGCGCACTCCTGGATTCCCATTGAATTTCCAGTTCTGGTTGCAGTTACTTGATATGTTCAGTGTCTACAAGAGAACTCAGTAATTTTCCAATAAATGCATTTTTCCTCCCTCAAGTAAGCTTGAGTTGCTATCAATTACTTGTAACTGAAAGAATCTTGACTAAGAGAGTTTGTCTATATTTTAGGGGAAGATGGAATAACTCTGAGTGTCAGTTGTATACAGTCTTGAAAAGTCAGTTTCAAACAGTTTTTTTGAAAGTCAAGTCATTTTTATTTCACCAGCAAAACCACTAATCTTCTCTTATTTATGTGTTGTCAATAAATGCACTTACATCTGTTCCTCCGAGATGAGATTTTCAATGTTGTCGGTAAAGTCAATGGGAAGTGAAATGTTGATTCGATCCCCTTTGCCCCATGATGATATGAAACAATATAAATTCAAAATGACACTCCAGACAGGGGTTTACTGAATTAGACCCTAGTCTTTTTAAGATGAAAGGGTCTTATTAAGATGCCAAGTCCAACTAAGCAAGATAGAGCTCGGTGACAGAGTGATGAACAAATCTCCCTTTATGTGAATTGGTAGTCATTTTGTCTTGTTCAAGGAAGAATGTTGATTCTCTTTTATCTGTATGTTTGTTTACATGGGGGCATTTTATCCCAATGGATGAATACTGACCAAGAAGTCAAACCAAACCTACAATTCTAAAGCTCATGAGAGCTGGCAGGAACAGAATTGATTGCTATGGGGGGCAGTGTTTTCTCCTTTATTTCAAGATTAATATTACTTTAGAGTTTTCAGATTCCTTCTCTATTCCTTGGGGTAGGGTAGGGGGAATAGAGCTTTTAATTAAAACACGGTTCTATTAAAAAATTTGCTGGTTGCAGAAATAGACAATCTTATGGGAAATCCTAATGGAAACTAGATTCTGCTTAGTTTTACAAGTTTACTCCCCAAGAAGATACTTGATTTCTTTTTTCACCAAAGCAGAGCACTTTCTCTATGCAAGGAGCCTAGAACCAGACCCATGCGCTGGGATGTAGCAGACACAGCCTGGGGCTGTGGGCATCACGATCGTGCCACAACATGGTCATTTGCTTCTCATTTAGTGACATTTATTGAACACTAGCTATTTTCAAGAATTGTTGTATCTTATAGCCATCATCTCATTTAACTCTCACAATCAGTAAGATTGTTATAATTCCATTTACCAGTGAGAAAACTGAGGCACAGAGAGTTTATATAAGCTGCCAAACATCCCTCAGAGGCAGAGCTGTGCTTTGGACCCAGTCTGTTATATTCCTAAGTCTTTGTTAAGAATCACTATGCTATGCATATCTTCCTAAATACATGCTGTTTGCTTTACATACTTTGCCTCTAATATTTAAAAACTCACAACAAGGTAGGGAATTTACCCATTTTATAGATAAAAAAGAAACTGAAGACCAGCAACTAAAAGTGGATATTCAAGTATTCAAGACTCTTTTTTTTTTTTCTTTTGGTGGCTGGCCAGGATGGGGATCTGAACCCTTGACCCTGGTGCTACAGCAATGTGCTTTAACCAGCTGAGCTAACTGGCTAGCCCTCATGACTCTTTATCCCTGGTTTTCAGCAATTTGATTTTAATAACCCTTAGTATGTTTTTCTTTCTACTTATCCTGCCTGGTACTAACAGAGATTCTTGGATATGTAGGCTTAGTTTTTATCCAATTTGGAAAATTACCAATCATTATTTCCTCAAATAAATTTCTCTACCTCCTCTTCTCTTGGGACTCAAAATAGAGGTGTATATTAGACTGCTTGATATTGTCCCACAGGCCACAGAGGCTTTTTAAATTTCTTTTCAGTCTTAAAGCTTAGTGTTCTGGATGCACATAAAAGTTAAATTATACATAGAAAGCACATCTGGGATGTGGGAGTAAATTATCACTAAAATATTGTGCATTACTCAATAATTAGATAAAGTAAATTTCTTTATTTTTTAAGCTATTTGCAAATCTACCATTGCTCATAACTATAACTGTTAATGTGGCTGCCTCACCAATAAAGACTGCAAGTTCCCTAAAATAAAATTTTATACTAATACGTACCTGTAGGGTCTAGAGCATAGTAGATATGCAGCAAATGGTTGGAGTTAAAATGCTGAATGACTGAATAATAAAAGAATCAGTGAATGATCTAGGCCAGGGTTTTATATCCTCAACACAGTGGATATTTTGGGTCAGATCATTTTTTGTTTGAAGGGCTGTATTGTGCATTGCCAAATGTTTATCAGCATCTCTGGTCTCTAACCCCATGATCCCAGGAACACACCTCTCCCTCCACCCAAGATATGACAATCAAAAATGTCACCAGACATTGTCAAACATCTTCTGGAGGACAAAATCACTCCAAGTTGAGAACCACTGGCCTAGACAACAAGTATTTTAGTTCATGAAGGAGTTATAATGTTGGGAAGGGAAGGAAATTAGCAAAGAGGAAATGCTCAGAGTGGACCTGGCTTTAAAGAAAGAGTTAAAATTTTGATCTGTAGGGAGTGAGGTAGGAAAGATTCCTTATCATGTAGTGATTGCTGACATATGGTGACCAGAAAGCCTAAGATAGAATTTCTTTGGAGGGGGTTGGTTGGGTGAGTAATGTGGGTTGTTGAGTTTAGTTTAATATGATCAGACTAAATGTAATTTTCCAGAGCTTGGACTTCATCTTGTAGGTCTGGGGAATTCAGGAGAGTTGAGTAGTTAATGATCTAATTAACTAATTAACTCAGGGTGCTATAAAGGGGAGAAAATCAGGGGAGCCAGAGTGGAAGGGTATGCAAGAAAGATCCTCGTAGCCCTATGTAGGTCACAATGAGCAAACAGCTTACCATTTTCTACAAAGCAGATGATCTAACACTAACACTCATCAGATGTTTCTGAACTTTTTTTTTTTTTTAAAAAGGAAGACCATAGATGATTATGATCAGGTTGCTTACCTTCTCTCTGCCTCAGTTTACTCAGGTAAAATATGGACAATAATGTGTTCTTTCTTCACAAGCTGTTCTAAGGATTCAGTGATGTAATACATGTAAAGAACTTAAAACAGCGCATGGCGCACAGTGAGTACTCTGTAAACGTTATTATAGTTGTGTTTCCATCACTGTTATTCTTAAATTAAAAAGTCCTAAGGACAAGGAGTATCACATTGAATATTTTCCTGCTAGTTTCTTGTTCTTATGTGTTAACGAAATTGAAAAAAAATTGATTAACTATTTACATAATACACTCAATTCTAGTTATGTCCTATAAACTTGTGAACACTGAGTTAGCCGATACTGAGCCATTGTTTCTAGGGACAGTTTCTAGGCAAAGTCAGATTGCTGTGAGCCTCTGATCAACATTTTTGTGAACCCATCAATACCTAGCCTTGCTTTATATATGTTTCTGTTTAAAGACACCTATTTATCATATACTGTTGATTCATTAACATTATATATATATAATATGTGTATAAGCTTCATTATACACTATACACTTCATTATACACGTTATAGTGCTATTAGCTTATTTATACACTAAATGTCATATATTATATTAATATATGTAATAGTGTATTGTATCTTCTATTATTATATATCATACGTACTATTGTATGTATAAGCCATAGCACTATAACTCATGCCTGAGTGAAGCTTATCTAACTCATATATTTTCACTGTAAAGCACATCTCAGCCTTCTTGTCCTTAGGCACACTAGACAGAAATTCAGCACTGTGCTTGGGGTCCATTTTAAACAGCTAAATCACCAACAGAAAGCACAAAAACGCAGCGTGAATATACCGGGTAAGGAACACTTGTCTACAGCATGTGAGCTGAAACAAGAAGGCAGGGCGTTGCTTACTCAGCCTCAGCTGGGAACGTGTGCATTGGGCGTTAAGTTTTTTGCCTTTCGGTGCATGTCTCAGGATGACCACAAAAGCACCCTCAGTATTGATTTTGGGGTTACAAACGAATTTTAATGTGTAGGCAAATTTACAAATATATAATCTGCAAAAAACAAGGACTGATTGCAGTTATTTCAGCATACCTACATAGCTAAAGTCTTTATGAGTTGGGGTGAGAGTGGGGGAAGTTTATAAAAGTATAAATGTAGGCATTAACCTGATAAGGTAAAGATTTTTCTAATTTCCGTGTAGGCTAATATTTTCCCCAAATGTATTTAAATGTATTGAATAATTCCAAGCCTGTCCCCACACTGCACAAATCTTCAAAGCCTTTAATATGCTAATGTACATTGTGCATATCTTCAAAATATAGTATTTCTTTAATTTGGCCATTAAACACTTTGAAAATGCTGCTCTAAGGTGCTCCTAAGAAAATCAGCTGGAATTTAATCCTAGTGCCCAGAAATTTTCTATTTCAATAGAAGAATCTTTTGCATTGTAAAGGCTGTCATTAAAATAGCCAAGTGACCACTCTCTGGAACACTTCTCAGGGTCAGTGGGTGGATTAAGCCCATTTTCAGATTTTAAATATATTGTCTGTTGCACCCCACCACCATATTATATTTGATAAAGTTAAATCTTTATGGGTGCTAAACTTGCTGAGAGCTTTCCCAGAAAAAAACCAATGCTAACAGATAATTTGCATTCTTCTTGCTTTTCACAATTGTACTTTTCAAACCTTAATAAGCAATTAAAACAATTTATATCAAGAGGTAAGACAGATGCATCCACTAAAAGCTGTGCTAGGAGAGAAAATACTGAGAGCACGATGGTTGAAGATTGACAACAAAGCCGCAGCTATCCAGGCATCATCTTAGAACTACATTGCCTTGATGATAAACAGTGGTTTAGCCATTAGAATGAAAGACGTTTTCACTTATTTGCAGCTTATTTCTCCTAAGTCCATTGCAAGACAGATCTGCAACCTATTAGTTCAGTTTTTTTGTTTTTTTTTTTTAACAAGCTTCAAACAGTGGTTTAGCCATTAGAATGAAAGACGTTTTCACTTATTTGCAGCTTATTTCTCCTAAGTCCATTGCAAGACAGATCTGCAACCTATTAGTTCAGTTTTTTTTTTTTTTTAACAAGCTTCCTACTTGTAAAAAACTTAGAAAAAAATATCACAGATTTTTTTTTTTTTTTTTTTTTTTTCTGGAATAGGTTTCTGCATCTTAAGATTTTGAATGCTGTCAAGTTTGATGTGGACATTGACTCTTTTGTCTTTTTCAATGTTAGAACCAGGAAACAGGGATGATCAGAGCAGGGTTTGAAAGAATAAGTCAAAGCCCTGAGGATGTGTAGAAGCCAAGCTGAAAGACAGCTCAGGCCAGGATGCTGGAAGCAAGGGTCCAGGTGCCACTGGTCTGGAGTCATATTCTAGTCCCTCCACATCCTGGGAAGTCTTGGCCAGGGTCTAAATCTCACTGTGTCTTATTTCCTCACTAGAAACATAGGGATTTAGATAGCATCTACCTTTATCAGTGAGGAATTTGGGTTCAGCTACACAGAGTTCAATGGCTTGTTCAAATAATGTTTATTTTCCTAGGGTAAAAGAAAGTCAGGAGTAGGCAGTCCAGCCCCAAGAGACTTTCATGTTCCAGACTTTTTCCATAGCTTCGTGTCACCATCCTTAATGTGCAAAACAAACTTTTATTCTCATGGCCTCGAGATGGTTTCTGCACCTGCAGATATTTATATTCTAAGCAAAATAAGAGGGAAAGGGAAAGAGGTAAAGCATAAACTCTTCTTTTTAGAATGTTCTGCCTTATTATTTGGTAATGCAAGCCCTTCCTAAAACTTCTGTCCCTTTCTCAGTGGACAACAGTGTATCACATGTCCTTGAAAGAAAAGCTGGGAATTCCACTAATGTAGCTGGCTATATTGCCACCCTCACATGAAATCAGTCTTATTTATGTGGAGGAAAGGGAGGAAATGGATATGCGCCATGCAAACGGCAGTATATGACACGCTTGCAATGTTACGTGGATCAAATTAACACTTGCAAAGAACTAAGAATCACAGTGGGATGTAAGAAGTATCCAACGATTATTAGTAAGTGTTTGTAACAAACTTAGAATGAAGCAAAGATGGGATATGGATTTTTTTTGAAAGGAAGAAAAATAAACTCTCCACCTATCCTTACTTCCTACCATGACTCTGTGGCCCTCCACCGAGTACCTTCTTAACATTTTCTTGTCTCCTGATTTTCAAATACTTGAAGACTTCCCATTTTATGAAATGGTGACTTTTGGCCAAAGGCTTTTTTGGAAAATGGTAACTCATTACTGTTTCTGCCTGGTGTGCTTTTTCAATCTCTGGAATGTGTCACTAGGAGAAAATACGGGGCAAATGAAAACAGAATGGCCCTGATGCAGCCAAACACCTGGACACAACAAAATGGCATTTCTCAACATCAGCGCAGGTTTCACTGCCAAATATGTGCTAAGACTTACGAAGCACTGCACAGGCATTTTATTTAGCTCCTTTCATGAATATTTTGGTATAAGGCACTAGCATCTCAGATACCAGTGCCAAATATATTGCATTCTTAAAATAGTGAACACTCTGGTGGTCGCTGATATCTGTGATTTCCTTTGGCGTAGTGTTCTTTCTTGGATGTCTTAAAGAATTCAGCTACTCAACTCAGAGTGCTGCTCCAGGCTTGCTTTTCTTCCTCTTTTCTCCCTTTCTTCACCCAAAATTTATTGTGTGCCTACCGTAAACTCAATCATACCATCCATGCTGAAGAGACAGGGGCTTAGTAAGTCATAATCCATTAATTAACTCTTCCCATGCATACTTATCTGTGTGTTTCCTATGTGGTGAGTCACTTTGTGAAATGACCAGGGTGCAATGCTGTTCCAAATCAAGAAACAGGATAAGGTCTGAACCCTGAGTTCTCTATGGGGGTGAGATACACAGGACTACAATACACTAGGATAAGTGATGGGAATGAACAGATGCCAAGGTCAACTGCAGGCTGGCTGCATGTTGTTTGAGCTAAGAGCACTCAGCTCTGCTATCTCCCTTTAGAAGAGCAGAATGTTTAATTGGAATGATGCTTAAAAGTAACAGGGAAACTGAAAAATCCTTTACCTCACTTAGATCTGTTTGATAGAATGTACCAAAAATAGTATATTTAGGGTTGTATACTTTGAGATACTTTGAAGCTATAAAGTGTGAGCTATAATAATTTGCCTTCAAGTTATTCATAAAAATATTGGCTTTTCTATCAAGTTTTGCCCTAAGAAAAGCACAACTTTTAGTTCAGGGAAAAAAGATATCCTGTGCATGCTATTATTTGTTCCCTGAGGGATGTTTCAATTCTGTCTTGTCTTACAAAAATAAATGAGATTTCAAAAATATTCATCAGGGAGATAGTGGAATAACTATTGGGGAGGCCAAGGGGTGTGTTTTGAGAAAGAGGTCTGTAACTTGGGAGAATCATAGAATCATAGAATTTCCAGGCTGGAAGAGGCCTTAGACTACCTGGCATGCAATGTGTAATGTGGTATGTAGAAAGGACAAAAAAGTCAACTGGGATTACGGAATCTAGCATTCTGTACATTTTTTTTATTTCATTTTCAACTCGGAGGGCTTCGATGTGAATACTGATGATGCCAAATGAGACCATTTCATACCTCTTTGAATGCATTATTCTAAACCTCATGTTCTGATAAAGGGAAAGGAAGACATCGTAAAATTTTTAATTCTGGGTATAGTTTATTTTAGCATGAATTTAGGAAAATTCTTCAGATTCAGCTTTTAGTATGTGAACTATAGCAAAATATGTAAACAAAAAAGAGTTGATTATGTGTTCGTATAGATGCATATGTTAGTAGGAATCATGTACTGTGGAACATTAAAATATATGATATAACTTGTAATATAAAAGACTGTATAATGTAAATGAGTCTCAGGAACTATACTGTGCATACTGTGATTTAGCTAGAATTACTATGACAACCATAACTTTTGCATTTCCTAATTTTTTTTTTTGTTCAGTTTGAATTTGCAACTAAAATGTCACATTATCATAGGTTTCGGCTTTCTTTTTTCTATGTATTTCAAAAAGAAAAGTCACACGTCAGTGCTCCTGTTAAATTCTCATTTAATTAAGTGTTCCACTTGAGCATGTCATGCTTGTTCAGGGATCAAACACCTGGGTGGGTACCCTTGTAGTCAGGAAAAGAGAGAGAGAAAAGAAAGACCGTGATGATGTCTTAAAATAGAGTTTGGTAAGGATTTATAAGATGTATAATTTATAATCAATGAACCAAATTCTCTTACAGATTTTTTTCTTCCATGTGTTCACTGGTAGAAAAACAACATAAGAAAAAGGGGACATGATCTGATTTTTAGGAGATGAACTGACAATAATTTTATTTCCAGATTGTTTAGAAACTATGAATAGAAGAGAATCTCTTTCCAATGTCATTCCTTGGCTTAACTGTATCCTACATTTAGCTTTATGGAGTGATCATTTTTCAAAGGTGTGATCCACCCTATATTTTTATTTTACCTGTGTCTTCATGGGTCTCAAACACCTTGGCTTAACTGTATCCTACATTTAGCTTTATGGAGTGATCATTTTTCAAAGGTGTGATCTGCCCTATATTTTTATTTTACCTGTGTCTTCATGGGTCTCAAACGTGTCACTTAAAAGTCTACAAACTATGTTTGCTTGCCCCTTCTGTCTCTTTGTTATCAGGGTTCATCATTTCTGGTTCTTCTGTGTGCCATCTTGAAAATTAACAAGTATTAATTTAGCACTGTTAAATATTTAATAAAGTCTTTCAACGTAGTCCCTGATTGTAGGGGGTCAATCAGTCTTGAGGGGAATTAAATCAGTACATACATTCATATTCATTCATTTAGTCACCCATTTAACAAATATTTATGGGAGACCTACTCTATGCCAGGCACTGCACACACACACAGACACACACACAGGAAACTAGATATACCGAATGCATGTCTAGATCTTGTGCAAATGTGGGAGGAGCTGGGGAAGCAAAGACCTGGAAAGGGGCAGTTGGAATATTAGAGTCTGAGTCACTAACCAGTTCATCTTGAGATTGGCATGTATGGAGACAAGTTGGAGCTTGCAGAGAAATCCAAGAAGCTGAGCACATCCTGGTGCTGAAGACAGACTGTGAAGGGGAGCTCTGTTGCCTCCATGTTGAGCATGCAAGGTGGGTCTGGTCTGCTGCTCATCAACACAGCCAGCATTCAAGGAAACAACTGGATGTAGAGCACAGGGGACTTGAGATAAGCTAGGGCTTGCTGGGCCTCTCTGTGTCCTACTGTGACAGTGCTCGATTGTGAAAAAGATTTCCGAGCGTAATGATGGCTGCTTCATGCTGTCTTCCAAATGTCATTCAAGTTTCCCTTTTGGCCAACTCTAGCCAGCTACCAAGAGGGAAAGGGACCCTAGTTCCTCACTTACTTAGGTGACTATGGCACAAGCTAGCACAATGATCAGTACAGAAACACAGTGTAGTTGCTGCTCCTGGATGCTGAAGGACTTACCGCACATACAGTGAAGTTACGAGAGGAAGAGGTGGAGAAGTGAATCTAAGTTTTTTTTTTTTTTTTTTTTTTTTTTTTTTTTTTTTTTTTCTTT
>NW_007729893.1:54345-57365 GCF_000696425.1 Galeopterus variegatus
GCCGGACACGGAAAAAGACCGGAAAAAGACAAAAAAAAAAAAAAAAAAAGAAAAGAAAAATGTTTCAAAGCAGAAAAGGCTGGAGGGACAATCCATTACATAAGACAGATTGAGTCCAGGAATTTTGGGGTAGGATTCGGGCATAGCCTTTGACTGTGATGGGGACGCTGTAAGAAAGCGAAGAGATTGTGAAAAAACCACTCACCTGTGAGACCCTCAAGACATTTGGTCACAGATGCTCTCAACAGGGAGATGGGGATTAGAGAAAGGAGAGAAGCCACAGGTGTAGAGACAGGTTTCTATCCGACCTGCAAGTGATAGGAAAAGCCATGGGAAGCAGCACTCGGGGAGATGACCAAAGGTCTTTAAGTGTAAAGAACATGGATTTCCTACAGGGTTATCCTTGGTGAGTGATTAAAATGATAGCTTTTTTTTGAACCCTGAAGAATTCTAGTTCAAATCAGTATAACTTAAGAAAACCCTTTTGTAATTAGAAATAAGAAACTTCAAAAATATTGTAATGGAACTTAGAACATGACTAAAACTGAATGATATTAAAAATATTGCTTATAGACAAAGTGAGGCTTAGAAAGAAATTTATAGTCTTAAAAATCCTTAGATAGAAAATAAGAAAGGCTGAAAATTAATGAGCCAAGTATTCAACTTAGGAAGTAAGAAGAAAACAAAACTAATACCAAATAAGTAGAATAAAAAAGATAATAAATATGAGCAGAAATTAATAGAGAAGACAGAATAGAGAGGATCACCGAAGTTAATAGATCTTTAAAAAGAATAGAACTTTGAGAAGTGTAATAAGATTTACTAACATCTAGTAAGAGAAGGTAATTGAAAAAAAGGGGGAGTGAAAAATAATAATAACAGTAGGAGGGATAAAAAGGGTCACAACTATACAGGAAACAGAAATTTAAAAAATAAGAAAATAGTATTTTGAACAATTATATAGAAAGAAAGTATTAAAGTTTTGGCATCATGAAGAAATTCTGGGGAAATCCACCTTCCAAAAAGACTTACAAAGAAATATAAAAAACAAAGAAATATAAAAGGTTGTTCTAATTATTAAAAGAATAGCAGAGAAAATTTGAAGTCTTGCTAGAGAGTTATACTGGCAAGTTCTAAGGAACATTGTAGGGTTAAATAATTCCAAACATACACAGATGATTTCGTAGAACAGAAAAAGAAGGGAAATTCCCCAACTCATTTTACGAGGTTGGTAAAACCTTGATATGATAGCCACATTCAAGGAAAACATAAGAAATAAAATTACAGACCAATCTCATGAAGGTAGATGCAGTCAAATCCTAACAAGTAATGTCCAGAAATGTCAAAAAGTGATAATATGTCATGAATGGGTTGGTTTTATGTCAGGAATGTATGGTTGGTTTAATGTTTTTTAAAAAAAATTCATCACCACTGACAGATTAAAGGAGAAAAAATCATCTGAGCATCCCAATTTTACAATTTGATAATATTCAGTTAGAAAACTAGGAATAGAGGGGAACTTTCTAAATTGAAAAAGAGTAAATAGAAATAGTCCACCGTAAAGATCATGCTCGATGATGAAAAGTTAAAAGAATTTGCCTTAAAGTCAGGAGCAAAGGAAAGATGACCACTCTCCACCACTACTAGTCAATATGAGCACAATAAGAAAGAAAAAAAGAAATAAAATTCATAAGAAATTGAGAGGAAAAAGAAATGAAACCACGATTAAGTCTAGATGATACAATTGTTTACCTAGAAAACCAAAACAGACAGATTAGTAGATTCAATAAGGAAGTTTAGCAAGGTTGAGAGATAAAAGACCTATGTGTGAAATCAATGACATGTCTAAGTACCTTTAACAAAGGAGAAGGGTACAACTTAGAAAAAGAACAAAAAAATGCAAAATACTTAGAAATAACCTAGCAAACATTTCTAAAAGCTGAAAAATAAAGTTAGAAACTTCATGAAATTATATTTTAAAACTATATAAATGGAGAGAAATATCATATCTACACATAGGAAGACTCAATTATTTCAAAGGCAATAAAGACTCAATTATTTCAAAGGCAATAAAGACTCAATTATTTCAAAAATGTAATTACAATTAAAATTTAAAAGAATATTTCCCAAAACTCAACAACATGGTTTTGTAATTTATAAAATCTTATAGGGTCAATAGACAAAACCATTTTGAAGAACCAGAGGAATTTGTCCTACATGATAATCAAGACTTTGTTACAAAGTTATAATTAATATAGTGTCATATTGGTTCNAAAGACAAAAAGGAAAAAAAAAAAAAAAAAAAGAAGAGAGGGCTTCACAAGGGCTCTGTGCAGTCGCATTTAAGAGCAGGTTATTAGAATTGCACTACTTGGGGTCCGATGCCAGTGCCACCACTTAATTAGCTGTCTCCTCTTGGACCACTTGTTTATCCTCCCTTGCCTCAGTTACCTCAGCTACTAAATGGGGCTGGTAGTAATATTTCTTATTCCTGAGTGGTAATGAGTACTAACTCAATATTCTTTACAAACACTACCTCATTACCACGAGGTAATATTTGTAAAGAACTAAAAGTAGAGCATGGCATATATTAACAGTAAGAACTAGAATTAAGAAAAATAAAGACTGTACCATTTAGTTTCTACACAGAATAAAAGAAAGCAAGCAATGTCAGTATGGAGAATTGCAAGGAAGAAACTGTAGAAACCTAGGACCAAGGCAAAGGATGGAGACAAAGGAAGCATGTGGCCAGTGGGCAGCTGTGGAAATAGGCTGGACTGCAGAGGGAGTGTGTGTCGATGGCAGGAGTTGGGGTGGGGAGGTGGGGGTCATTTCCAACTACACATGAAACTAGCGTGAAGGAAGCCAGAGAAGTTGAGCTAATCAGGACCCAAGACAGGGAGTCATGATAGCGGAATGGACAAAAACAAAACTTAATGCATGAAAAATGTTTCAAAGCGGGCCAGCCCGGTGGCGCACTGCTGTAGTGCGCCGCTTGGGAAGCGCGGTGGCGCTCCCGC
>NW_007729893.1:59077-61083 GCF_000696425.1 Galeopterus variegatus
AAAAATAATAATAACAGTAGGAGGGATAAAAAGGGTCACAACTATACAGGAAACAGAAATTAAAAAAATAAGAAAATAGTATTTTGAACAATTACATAAAAATAAAGTATTAAAATTTTGGCATCATGAAGAAATTCTGGGGAAATTCACCTTCCAAAAAGACTTACAAAGAAATATAAAAAACAAAGAAATATAAAAGGTTGTTCTAATTATTAAAAGAATAGCAGAGAAAATTTGAAGTCTTGCTAGAGAGTTATACTGGCAAGTTCTAAGGAACATTGTAGGGTTAAACAATTCCAAGCATACACAGAAGATTTCATAGAACAGAAAAAGAAGGGAAATTCCCCAACTCATTTTACGAGTTTGGTAAAACCTTGATATGATAGCCACATACAAGGACAACATAAGAAATAAAATTACAGACGAATCTCATGAAGGTAGATGCAATCAAAATCCTAACAAGTAACGTCCAGAAATGTCAAAAAGTGATAATATGTCATGAATGGGCTGGTTTTATGTCAGGAATGTATGGTTGGTTTAATGTTTAAAAAAAAATAATTCATCATCATTGACAGATTAAAGGAGAAAAATCATCTGAGCATCCCAATTTTATAATATTCAGCTAGAAAACTAGGAATAGAAGGGAACTTTCTAAATTGAAAAAGAGTAAATAGAAATAGTCCACCGTAAAGATCATGCTCGATGATGATAAGTTAAAAGAATTTGCCTTAAAGTCAGGAGCAAAGGAAAGATGACCACTCTCCACCACTACTAGTCAATATGAGCACAATAAGAAAGAAAAAAAGAAATAAAATTGATAAGAAATTGAGAGGAAAAAGAAATGAAACCATGATTAAGTCCAGATGATACAATTGTTTACCTAGAAAACCAAAGCAGACAGATTAGTAGATTCAATAAGGAAGTTTAGCAAGGTTGAGAGATAAAAGACCTATGTGTGAAATCAATGACATGTCTAAGTACCTTTAACAAAGGAGAAGGGCACAACTTAGAAAAAGAACAAAAAAATGCAAAATACTTAGAAATAACGTAACAAAACATTTCTAAAAGCTGAAAAATAAAGTTAAAAACTTCATGAAATTATATTTTAAAACTATATAAATGGAGAGAAATATCATATCTACACATAGGAAGATTCAATTATTTCAAAAATGTAATTACAATTAAAATTTAAAAGAATATTTCCCAAAACTCAACAACATGGTTTTGTAATTTATAAAATCTTATAGGGTCAATAGACAAAACCATTTTGAAGAACCAGAGGAATTTGTCCTACATGATAATCAAGACTTTGTTACAAAGTTATAATTAATATAGTGTCATATTGGTTCAAGAAGAGACAAATAGACCAGTACCATAAAGGGTCTAGAAACAGATTGAGGTATATATGTAACTTTGCAATATGGCAAAGCTGACATTGTAGAGCTGTGGGTTGAAAAAATTATTCAATAAATTGTGCTAACAAAATTGGTTTACCCATAAGGAGAAACACAAAACAAAGTAAAAGGAATTGAATTTCTAACTTATACTACGTCCAAAAATTAATTCTAGATGGCTTAAGGATTTTAATGTGAAAGCCAAAATTTTAAAGTTTATATTATAGAAACATATGAGCATATATTTGTGACTTTGGTGTAGGGAAAGATTTCTTAAACACCACCTCCAAAATGGAAACTGAAAAGGAAAATATTGATAAATTACAGTACATTTAAATTAAGATCTACTTTTCATTAAAAAATACAATAAAGAAAATGAAAAGACAAATCACAAATGAAGGCCACATATTTATAACACATATATTCAATAAAGATTTGTTGTCCAGAAAATATAAGGCTGGACCTCAAATCAAAAATTTCAAACACTCCAATGGAAAAATAAAGTGTGTGTGTGTGTGTGTGTGTGTGTGTCTGTGTGTGTGTGTAGATATATAAGCAGAAACAAATGCATTAATGCTAATAAATGTATAAAGAGATGCTGAACCTCATTAG
>NW_007729893.1:61282-63009 GCF_000696425.1 Galeopterus variegatus
TGTGTGTGTGTGTAGATATATAAGCAGAAACAAATGCATTAATGCTAATAAATGTATAAAGAGATGCTGAACCTCATTAGTATTCAAATACATAGCACTTAAAATTACAACGTGATATCATTTCACACCCACGATATTGGGAAAACTTATGAAGTCTAACAAAGCCGAATGTTGGGAAGAAGTAATGACATGAATTCTCACTGCAACCACTTACCAGTGAGTAATATGACATCAGCCACTAAAATTGAAGATACACCTACCCTAAAACTGGTTAGTCTGAATATTTGTACCCTTAAGAACTCTTGCACATTTGTTTCAAGAGACATAAACAGAGAATTCATAGTAATCAAAATAAAAAACAAACCAAATTATCTATAAAAGTTGAAAACATGCATTTTAGTATATCAGACAATTGAAAATTGTAAAATAATAAGAAAGAATGAGATGGAATCTTTCAGAATGACAGAATAAGGAAATTGGTGAACCCTCTCGGGTAAAACAACAGTGTAACCAGTGAAAATTGTAAAATACAAAAATTTAAAGTCTATGGCAGTTGTCTTCGCACATACAGCAAATGAGGAATCATTCATTCAAGAATATCCACTAAATCTCGGCAAGAATCCAGTAACATATAAAAAGGATGATACACCACCAGGGTAAATTTTAAAACAAAATTCACCTTGAAGTTTTTATTTCTTCCTTTATCCCTTTGAATATTTTATATATAAAGACATATATAACTTTAAAATATTTATAATATCATTTTTCTTTTCTTTCTCTCTCTCTCTTTCCCCTTAATTACCTCTTTTTCTTCATCCATTCAAAATATATTTATTGATTGTCAATAAGTGCCAGGAAATAGAGATAGAGCACACACAAAAAATAAAGTTACTGCCCTCAGAAGTTTCTCTCTTATAAAGATATGGATAAAGATATAGATAGAGAGATGTATTCATATATGTGGACATAGACATGTGGCTATAGATGTAGATGTACATAAGATACAGATACACGGTCAGAGAAAGCTAATGCAGGGTGGAAGGGATAAGGATGCCGGTGAGTGGGAGTTGCTGAAATTATGTATAAAGTGGTCAGGGAAGGCTCTATAGTAAAGCGCCATTTAAGCAGACACTGGAAGGAAGTAAGGAGACGGATCTCATGGGTATCTCGGAGAAGAGCATTCTAGGCAGAGTGAACCTGAAGTGCCACCATCCTGAGGTCAGAACTTTTTGTTAAGGAACAGAAAGAAGAGGAGGAGAAGAGGGAGGCGGCAGGTCCTCATAGGATATGAGGTCACAGAGATGATGACATGGTGGGGCCACTTTATATAAGCCCTTTTAGACCTTTTCAAAGACCTTCACTCTGAGTGAGATGGGAACTATTACAGGGTTTGAGGTAAGCAGTGACTGTATCTGAGTTATGTTTAAAAATATTATTATGTTCGCAGTGCATTTTGGAAGACAGGATTCGAAGCAGGGCATTATTGGAGTGATAGAGAGAAAGGACGATGGCAGCGAAATTTATCTTGAATTGAAGAAGTGCTCAAAATCGAGGTAAATTTTGAGAGCAATGCAGCAAGTAGGACTTGCTGATGCTTTGGACATAGGAGGTAGAGAGGGAGAGAGGATTCAGGACTGATGCCAAGGGTTTCGACCTGAATAACTGAGAGGATAGTGTTGGCATTAATTGAGATGATACACTCTTTGGGACAGTTTTGGGTGTGTTAC
>NW_007729893.1:64274-65040 GCF_000696425.1 Galeopterus variegatus
CAGGATAGTCTCTCCATCTCAAGATCCTTAACTTAATCACACCTGCAAAGATCCTTTTCACTTATAAGCTAAAATTTACAGACTTCAGGGTTTAGAACCCGACATCTTTGAGGTGCCATTATTCTGCCTAACACAGGCACCATGTATATGATCCAGAAATTGTGCACACACACACACACACCACACACACACTTTTTCTTTTCCCTCCCAAAAGGCATGTAAAACAGAAAGATCGCTGCAGCATGACTTGTAATTGGCAGAAACTAAAACAACCCAAATATCCATCAACAGTGGAATGGATAAATAAGCTGTGATATGAACATACAATAGAATATTCTACGTCAATGACAATGAAAGCATAAAACTGCATTTAGCAACGTGGATGAATCTCACACACATGTGACTGAAAGAAAGCAGATACAAAAGAGTAAACCCTAAAAGAGTCCACTCATGTAATATCAAAAACAGGCAAAACAAATCTGTAGTGTGAAAAGTCAGGATACTGTTTTTCTTGGAGGGTACAATGACTGGAAGAGAGTGAGAGAGGGTTTCCAGGTGCTGTTAAGATTTCTTGCTCTGGGTACTGGTTACTTAGGTAAGCTCACTTTGTGAGAATTCATTGAGCTTCCCATTTATAATTTGTGTATATTATTTAAAAGGTATAACTAAGTTAAAAATAAAGCTAACAGTTTTGTCAGGGCCATGCAGAATTTTCAGGGTGGTGGCCAGACAGATGCAGAAGAGGAAGGGGTTCCAACTTTAGGTC
>NW_007729893.1:66763-81442 GCF_000696425.1 Galeopterus variegatus
GGCAGGAGCGCCGCCGCACTCCCAAGCGGCGCACTCTCCAGTGCGCCACCGGGCTGGCCCGGCTTATTAATATATACATAGCAGGATAGGTGTTAGGTTGGAAATAATATACAAAGTATATATAGCGCATAAATGACTGTCAAAATGTGGTAGTTGCTATCATTCTCGAGTTCATTAAAAAGTATAAATAAAACAATAAATGCTGTAAAGGCTTTGATCAGAAAAATTCTAAACGTTTTTCTTTGTGGATTCTAGGGATACTTTAGACCAATCCTGGCCCCTTCCAAACCTTTGGTTTCCCTAGCAAATAATGAAGATAAGCTCATGCACATGGAAAGCCAGACTGGGATGTCTCCTTTTTCTCCTTGTGAAAAGCTTCACAAGGAATTTAGCTTCATTTAGCTTCAAAAAATTAATGCCTGGATCATGAAGAATTACCCTGCATTCAAACACTCAGCAATGGCAACTCACTCCTTCTTGTCTCAGGTGCGGGTGGACCAACCCATCCATCATGCTCCCAGGCACCCATCAGCGTGTGTGTCATCACGGTGTCAGAGATCTGTTTTGGCAGGCTTGCTGCAAGGTAACTGTAATCAGTAGAGACACTACACTTAACCATGATTGATGCCAGTCTATTGACAATTTCTCCTGCCAGACCTCTCCATCACATTCTGTGGCAATGTTTTCCTGGGTGCTAAATAATTCCCCTGAATTATCACAGTTGCTTTATAGATCGACTTGCAGGGATGTCTTCTGTCAGCTGCATTTGAGAGGGTTTTTATCTTGTACGTTTTTTTCCTTTTAACCTCTGATGCTTCTTTCCATGTTTCTACCACCTTCTCCATTCATCACAGCATGATTTTTTTTTTGATGTAAATAAAAGCAATATTATAATCAGTCTATTTAGGGAGATGTCCAAAATCTGTTCCCAGTTCTTCATTTGGCTGGCAGCATGACATTGAAAACATAATTATTACTATGCTTTCTGATTTTTCTTCTATTAGACATAATTTTTAAGAATTTGAGATTTCAGACATATCCAGATAAGGTGTCTCCTCCCACTCCTTCCCCCCACAATGATCTGGTGGCCATAGATGCCTTCCAACTTTGGCCTTGTGAGAGGTAGCCTCAGTCCTTGCCTTTTTTCTCCCTGACCCCCAGCCCAGCTCTAAACTCAGAAGTATAACTGTCATGGCACCATTAGTAGATGACAAATTCAGATGGCCCCAGCAACTGCTCTGTTACAAGAGGTGACCTGTAATTGAAAGCCAGAGATATGCAAAATAAAACACTTTCTTGATCCTTTTTACTGAAAAATAAATAGTACTTTCATGTGATAATATCCAAAGAGTCGTTGAAAGAGAGGAACAAACATCTTCGAATTAATAGGACATATTCTAAATACTAAAAGGCAACAGGTGGTTAACTTCGGCTTCCCTTCAAGACTAGCCATCATTTCTCTCTAACATGTTTTATCTTCCTTGAAATGGAAACTAAATACTAAAAGGCAACAGGTGGTTAACTTCGGCTTCCCTTCAAGACTAGCCATCATTTCTAACATGTTTTATCTTCCTTGAAATGGAAACTACGCTAAACAATTGTTTGTTCCAAATGTCCCATAAGTGACCTTTATTTTCTTGTATATCCTTCTGCAAATTTCAGTGAATATAATGATTTAGACAAATTTTCCCCCAAACATGGACATAACCACTTAGAGTTACTTTAAGGAATAAGGAGATTATCTAGGACAGTAAAATGTAGTCTTTTTCTTTTCTTTTTATATATTTATCTTTAGAAGCCCATCTCAAGTCCAATGTTACCTGAAAAGACTGCTCCAATAATTTCAGCTATCATATGTTTTTTTCCACAATTCCTTTCTTTCAGATGATCTAAACCCCCAAATAACATCACTTCACATACTCCTTTGTTCTCTATAAACCATGTCACTTCCCCATATGAAATGGAACTCTCTAGTGGAGGGGGAAAACTTTTTCCATAAAGGGATGACTAGTGAGTATTTTAGATTTTACAACACAAGAGACAAGGTCCTCAATACTTGGGGCAACTGTTCTCACCAAAGACTAATAGTCTTTTCTTTTACTTTTTTTTTTTTTTTTTAAATAATAGCTTCATTCAGACATAATTACCATGCTATACAATTCACCCACTGAAAGTGTAAAATTCAATGTTATTCTAAAATGTACAGTTGTGGTGTTTGCACAGAGTTCTATCACCCCCAAAATAAACCTCAGGCCTGTCAGTGTCACACCCAGTTTTCAGCCAAACCTCTCAGCCTTAGACAACAACTAATCCACTTTACGTTTCTATATATTTACCTATCTTAGACATTTTATGTAAATGGAATTATACAATATGTGGCCTTTTATAGTTGGCTTCTTTTGCTTAACATAATGCATTCTAACTTCCTCCGTATTGTAACATGTATGAATAATTGATTATATTGCCAAGTAGTTGTATGGTTGTGCTACATTTTATTTATCCATTCATCAGTTGATGGACATTTGGTTTGTTTCCACTTTTTGGCTGTTATGAATAATAATAACAGCTGTCATTAACATTTATGTGTAAGTCTTTTGTGTGCACACGTTTCTAATACTCAGGGGTACTGAAAATAATGGGGAAAAAACCCAGTGTTTTTTCTATTTTCTTACTCAGCAGTCAACACAGAAGACTTCTGTGATCTCTGGTTACTGGGAAGTGCGTGGGGATTTCTTTCTACCAACAACCAATAATCAATTCTGCAGCAGACACCAGCTGGGTATCCTCTAATTCAATTTAATTTCAACACTATCTACAATTCAGATCCCACAGGTTGAAGGCTCAGGCCTACAAACCTACTCTCCAGCCTGATGCCAATTGCAAGCCCCGGGTTGCTGTACCTGTGCTTCTCACTGAGTGGCTATAAGTCAGGGTTCCCATGGCACCCTCCTCAAGCTTGATTAAATTGCTAGAGCCACTCACAGAACTCAGGGAAACACTTACATTTACCAGATATAAAGGATATTACAAAGTGCAAGCCCCGGGTTGCTGTACCTGTGCTTCTCACTGAGTGGCTATAAGTCAGGGTTCCCATGACACCCTCCTCAAGCTTGATTAAATTGCTAGAGCCACTCACAGAACTCAGGGAAACACTTACATTTACCAGTTATAAAGGATATTACAAAGGATACAGATGAAGAGATGCATAGTCAAGGCATGTGGGAAGGGTGCGAAGTGTCCATGCCGTCTAAAGTCACAGCATCCTACAGGAACCTCCACGTGTCTAGTTATCCATTAGCTCTTCAAACCCAGTCTTTTAGGGTTTTTGTGGAAGCTTCGTTATGTAGGCACCATGACTAAATCATTGGCCACTGGTGATCAACTTAACCCTCAGCTCCTCTCCCGTCTCTGGAGGTTGATCCTGCCTTGGTCTTTCTTGTGACCAGCCCCCATTCTGAGCAACCTAGGGGCTGCCAGCCATCAGTCAACTCATTAGCATACAAAAAGACACTTATCACTCCAGAGTTTCCAAAGATTTTAGGGGTTATATGCCAGGAAACCAGGATAAAGACCAAATATATATTTCACAACATCACAGGTATATACCTAGGAGTAGAATTGTTGGGTTATTATATCGTTACTGTGTTTAAATTTGGATAAATAGCCAGACTATTTTTCAAAGCAGCTGTACCATTTTACATTCTCACCAGCAGTGTATGAAAGTTCCAATTTCTCTACATCCTTGCTAACATTTCTTATCTTTTTTGTTACAGCCATCCTAGTAGGTATGATGTGTTATCTCACTGTGATTTTGATTTGCATTTCACTAATAACTAATGATGTTGAGCATCTTTTCATGTGCTTATTTGCCATTCGTATATTTTCTCTGGAGTGATGTCTATGTAGATCCTTTGACATTTTAAATCAGATTGTCTTTTTGTTATTGAGTTGTTAAAGTTCCTTATATATTTTTTAATGTAAGCCACTTATCAGATATTTGATTTGCAAATATTTTTTCCCATTTGTGTTTTATCTTCTCACCCTTTTTTTCTTTTGTTTTAGTCTGTTTTCTGCTGCTATAACAGAATATTTGAGGCTGGGTAATTTATAAAGAAAATAAATTTATTTCTCATAGTTCTAGAGGCTGGGAAGTCTGAGAGCATGGCACTGGTGAGGGCCTTCCTACTGTATCGTCCCATGGCAGAAGGCAAAAGGGCAAGTGAGTACATGAGACAGAGAGGAAAAGAGGGCTAGATGTCATCCTTTTATCAGGAACCTGCTCCGGAGATAAATAACCCACTCCTGAGATAACACGATCATGACCAAATCACCTTTTAAAGGTCCCACGTCTCAACACTGTTAAAAGGGCAATTCAATTTCAACTTGAGTTTTGGAGATGGCTTTTAAACCATAGCACCTTTAAAGCACAAAAATCTTAATTTTGATGAAGTCTAATTTATCTATTTTTTCTTTCATTGCTTGTGCTTTAGGTGTCATATAAGAAACTATTTCCTAGTCCAAGGTGATGAAGATGATGCCTATGTTTTCCTCTGAGCATATTATAGTTTTAGCTCTTAGATTTGGGTTTAGAATCCATTGAGTTAATTTTTGCATATAGTAAGAATCCAAATTTGTTCTTTTGCATGTGTATATACAATTGTCCCAGCATCATTTGTTGAAAAGACTATTCTTTCCCCACTGGGGAAAACTACAGACTAATGAAAAGTATTCTGTAGTTTTGATTCTTTTTGATGATTTGTAAATGGAATTGATAGTTTTATTAATTTAATTTTCGGTTGTTCATTTTAGTGTTTAGAAATACAATTAGAGATAGCCAAGATATGTAATCAACCTAAGTGTACATCAATGGATGAATGAATAAAGAAAATGTGCTGTGTATACACAATGTAATACCATTCAGCCTTAAAAAAAAAGAAGAAAATCTTGTCATTTGCAACTACAGGGATGAACATGGAGGACATCATGTTAAGTGAAATAAGCCAGATGCAGAAAGACAAATACCATGTGATCTCAATTACATATGGACTATAAAAAAAAAAAATTGAACTCATAGAAACAGAGAATAAAATTGTGGTTACCAGAGGCTGGGGAATGGGGTGATCAGGAGAAATTGGCCAAAGGACGGGGGGGGGGGGGGTTGGAGAGCTGTTGGTCAAATTTCACAAAATTTCACTTAGATAGGAGGACTAAGTTCAAGAGATCTACCGTACATCATGGTGACTACAATTAATAACAATATATTGTATACTAGAAAATTCCGAAGAAAGTCAATTTTAGGTGTTCCAACCACGAAAAAAGGTGTTAAATATGTGAGGTAACACATACGTTAAATAGTTTACTTAGAGGCTGGCCCGTGGCTCACTCAGTAGAGTACGGTGCTGATAACACCAAGGCCACGGGTTCGGATCCTATATAGGGATGGCCAATTTGCTCACTGGCTGAGCGTGGTGCTGACAACACCAAGCCAAGGGTTGAGATCCCCTAACCAGTCATCTTTAAAAAAAAAAAAAAAAAAGTTTACTTAGTCATTCTACAGTGAACACATATATCAAAACATCATGTTGTACACCATAAATATATATATATATATATACATAATTTTTACTTGTCAATTAAAAATAAATAAATGAAGAAATAAATAACACACAAAAAGAAAGAATTTTGTATATTGATCTTGTATCCTGCAACTTTACTGAACTTGTTTATTAGTTCTAATACTTGTTATGGATTCCTAGAATTTTATATATATACAATCTCATGTCATCTATGAATAGAGACAGTTTTATTTCTTACTTTTCAATCCAGATGACTTATATTTCTTTTTCTTGTTTAATTGGCCTGTCTAAAACCTCCGAAGTTTAATAGAGATGATGAGAGTGGCCCTATCTTGTTTCTAATCTAAGGTAAAATGGTTTCTTTTTTTAACCATAAGTATGGTGGGCTAGCTGCCTTTTATCAGGCTGAAGAAAATGCTTTTTTTTTTTTGCATCTGTTGAGATGATAATGTGTTTTTTGTTTTTTATTCTACTAATATGATGTACTACATTAATTGATTTTCATATGTTGAGTCAACCTTGATTTGGAGATAGATTCCACTTGGTCATGGTGTTTGCATTCACAGTGATATTGGTCTGTAGTTTTCATTTCTCGTGCTGTCTTTGTCTGGTTTTGGTGTCAGGATAATACTGACTGCACAGAATGAGTCATGATTTGAGAAGTATTCCCTTTTATTTTACTTTTTGGAAGAATTTGTGAAGTATTGTTGTTAATTTTTCTTTAAATGTTTTTTAGAATTCCCTGGTGAATTCATCTGTTCCTGAGTTTTACTTTGTGAAAATTCTTTTATTACTGGCTCCATCTCTCTACTTGTTAGACCATCTATAAATTTTCTAATTCTTTTTTAGTCAGTTTTGGTAATTAGGTCAGGAATTTATCTATTTTGTCTAACTTATCTAGTTTATTAGCATTTCCTTATAATTTCTTTTAAAATCTGTAAGTTTGGGAGTAAAGATCCTTACTTCATTCCTAATTTTAGTAATTCTAGTCTTCTCTCTTTTTTGCTTAGTCAGTCTAGCTAGACACTTGCTGATTTTGTTGATTTACATAAAACCAACTTTTGGTTTCACTTATTTTCTCTCTTGTTTTTCTTTTTTCTATTTTATTAATTTTTGCTCTAGCCTTTATCCTAATCTTTATCATTTTCATTCTGCTTGCTTTGGGTTTAGTTTGCTGGGGGTTTTTGGGGTTTTTTTTTAGTGTTTTTAGTTAGAAGTTTAGGTTATCAATTTGGGATCTTTATTATCATTTTCATTCTGCTTGCTTTGGGTTTAGTTTGCTGGGGGTTTTTGGGGTTTTTTTTTTTAGTGTTTTTAGTTAGAAGTTTAGGTTATCAATTTGGGATCTTTATTCTTTATTAATATAGGCATTTATAGGTATAAATTTCCTCCTGAGCACTGCCTTAGTTGTATCTTGTATATTTTAATATATTGTGTCTTTATGTTCATTTGTCTCAAAGTACTTCCTAATTTCTCATATGATGTCTCCTTTGCTCATAGGTGTTTTTGAGTATGTTAATTTTCACACATTGTTGAATCTTCCAAATTTATTTCTGTTATTGATTTCTAATTTCTGTCTATTGTGATTGGGGAGTATCCTTTGTATGATTTCATTGCTTTTAAATTTACTGAGGCTCTCTTATGACATAGCGTATGGACTACATTGAAGAGTGTTCCATGTGCACTAGAGAAGAATGTGCAGTCTTCTGTTGCTGGGTGGAGTGTTCCAAAGATGTTTTGTGATGTCTAGATGGTTTATAGATTTATCCAAGTCTTCTGTTCCCATATTGGTCTTCTGCTTAGCTGTTCTATCCATTATTGAAGGTGGATAAAACTTTATTATTAAATTATCTATTTATTATTAAAATATCTATTTCTCAGTTCAATTATGTTGGGTTTTGCCTCATGTACTTTGCGACTTTATTGTTAGACCCATATGTATTCATAATAGTTAAACCTTATTGATGGATTACCTTTTTATTTTTATATTGTTAGGCTTCATTAATTGCCAGCTGATTGCTCTATTGTTTTGACAATGCCCTTGGCATAAGTTGCTTTATAGTCTGATCCAATTAAATTTAGGGTCCTTTAACAAAGCCAAAGTTTGAGGTAAGTTTTTGAGGTTTGTTCTGATCCCAAGAGAGCTTTCCTTAGCTGTCTTTTTCCTTAGCTCTCTCTGGGGAAATAATAGTTCTGTGATTTAGCTTGTTGCTCTCAGAGAGCTAACAGCTTTCTCTTAATTGCACCAAAATCTAAATTTTTTTTAGAGTGACTTCAGGCTTGAAATTCCTTACACTCTGTTTCAGATAAAGCCAGTTGTTTTGGGAGGAGTTTCAGAGCCCTCTGTTCTTATGTATTGCCTCTTCCCTTGCACAAAACTCAGAGCTACTGCTGAGCTGGAGGCAGGAATCACACTCCTGCTTTACAAACAGGGCTTTGGGCAGTGATGGTAGCCTTTGGTACTTCAGCTCCTTTCTTGTGGCATAGAACCTCTGCCCTAAGGGTGAAGAGACCTACTATGCCTGGGCAGAACCTCTGCCCTATGAGTGGGGGCTGGGTGAAGTAAGAGAGCCATGACCTCTTTGCCACACTTGCCAGGAATTTAGCCTCTGCAATTTGGAGCTAGAAGAAGTGAGAAGTGCTAGTAGTGTCCTGTCCCTCCTGATGAGATATTGTATTCCTTGATTGATGAGGGGAGAGGTGAGCCTGTTTTCTTGGCCATGCCTGTCCAGAGGGGAGCGGGTTGTGGCTCAAGTGCCACAAACTCTTGCTATTTTTACCAAGATTTAGCAGATTTTCATAAATAAATGTTTCTTCATTTGGTGTTTACCATTAAGACAATTTATAACAGCTTAAAAAGGTTTTGTTTTAATATTGTTTTTACTAGTTACCATTGTTTTGCTGGAGAAAAGGTCCACAGAGATCCTCATGCCACCATTCCAGATATGAAACCTCCTAATAGCATTTTTTTTTATTTATTTAAAAAACAGAAAAACTATTCTTAGCTCGCAGGCCATACAAAAACAGGTGATGGGCTAGTGTTGGCTTGTAGGCTGCGTTTTGCCCATCTGTGCTGTTTAGTAGTGATGTTGATTTCCATGTCATTTATGACATCTGCTTCAAAATTTTATAGTCACACTTTGCCTTTAGGACTTTAAATACATTTTTCTGCTATAGGTGAAGGGTTTCATTCACCTGGGTATATGCTTTCACTGTTACTCTTTGGGTTATATAATTCTGGCCTCGTTCGCTGTACACTCACCATGGGGGTGGTACTTACCACTTGATGACTGAATAAGGAGAAAGCTAAGGGTAACAAGTAACTACTTGCATGCCTGTCCTGGTGAGTCTGCTGCTCCTTTTCTGATAATTATCACTGCTGATCCAGCTCATTGTCTATAAGCTCTGCAAGGATTGGTAATTTTTTCAAAAAGTCTTGGTCATTAAGGACTAATTATCAAATAATTCCCTTGGAGATTGGTGGCCCCCTAAGAACTCTGATGTGCAGCTGGAGGGCTTACAACATTGTCCTCGGATGCTGCATCTTCATTTCCCGTGCTGTGGGGGTTCCCAGAAATCTGCAGCCTCCAGGCTCATCAGTCTGTGGCCCCAATTCTGGATGGCATGAAGACAGGAAAGAGTCATCTTTTATCCTTCTCGAGAGCATAGTGTGGGAGGGCGGCATTGCTTCCTCATCTGTTCATAGCTCTGGGAGAGAGCACAGGCCCAGCAATAGGAAGACAGATCACCATGGAGTAAGAGGCCAGCATTCCTTTCTTGAAGTAGCCATTAAACTTTAAAAGCAGTTATCTTGGAGGACTTCCCCCTTATCTTCAGGGTGGAGAGTGGGATGGGGGGCAGTTTTGAGAATTCTCCCATATTCATGGGAAGAAGAAAGGAGACACTGCACTTTTCCCAGAAGTCTGTAGACCCTCCTAGTCATTTCACATGGTGATTAGTGCACTAGCTGTGCTTGTCATGGGAATCCTCATTCTGCCAAAATGACACATCTCAGTAAGTCCCGTGAGTTGTCTCATTCCTAAAACTTGAGGGACTAAAGTTATCATGGGGCATTTAATCCCCTTCTTATCTGTGGTATAAGAAGGATGATCTTCTTATCCAAAACAAGAAGGATAATCTTCATCTGCCATATCATCCTATTGCATAAATCAAAAACAAGGTAATAAGTCTATCAAAAAATCATTGAGGGCTGATTAGGTAGAAGACACCTATGAAAGAAATCATCCCTGTCGTTCGGTTGATTATTAATGCAACAAGGTAGAGTTCATTGTTAGCCAGATACAACCACAGGTAAGGTAATGTAATTCACTGGCTGAATTGAGCTGAGCAAATCTCTGTCAATCATGTGGTAAAGATCTACTGCTGCCTGGTTAGAACGCAGGTTGTACCCTTGTTGCTGACTGGTTCCAGATCATTGTTCTCTCCTCTGCCATGGATCACTTCATATTTTGGTGCCAGTCATCTTGTGGGTTTCCAAGACTTCAACTTTTTTTGAACAGTAGTCATAACAATCATCTCAGAAAAGATGAAGTCATAATGAGTGAGAGTGAGGGAAACAGAGAGAGAGAGAGAGAGAGAGAGAGAGAGAGAGAGAGAACAGAACATGAGCTCCAGCCCCTCTGGTGCTCTGGTGTTGCAGGAAACAATCACCTGCTTCAGGTCTGCTTTCTGAGTCCTCACTTTGCATCCCAGATCCTTCCTCTTCTGATATGATTGGCTTTTGGGATGCTCATTGTTTCTATTTTTTTTTATAAAACAAAACAAAAGAGCTCACAATCCTCCTGCATGGTAGTTATGCTTGGCCTTGCCCTAGAGCCCCTTCAGGACTGACCATCACATCACGAATATCTAATATCAGTGCATTCCTTAATCTCTAGGAAATTTTGTCTGTAGTAACATTGCTGAGGCATACAACTTTAATATAATACAACTTTAATACATGGCTCTTGTTGGATGTCAGCAATTAAGGGCTGGTGTCTTTATGCTTCTTTACTGGCATGAGGTGAGGATGTGTCTGAACAGTTCCTGTTATCTTGGGTTTCCAATCCTCATTGTCTGTGGGTAACTGCTTGAATGACAACACCCTCATCTTCCAAAAGCAAGTTCCGGTAAAGTGTGATCTTAATCTGCATTTATGAAAAAAAAAGGTTCTAAAGGAAGTGGTACCTAGAAATTAAACTTTATGACAGAGAATATAAATTTGATATTTTAATGAAATTACTTAGATTCTTTGCTTTTATTTATTTATTTTTTCTTTTCTTTTTTTTTTTTTCCTACTTCTCATAATACTTAAAAGTTTGAGATTATAATTTTTCCCATTAATGTTTCAAAACTCCAGTTCATTTTTGGGGTAGTTTCAAAAATGCCCTTCTGCTTATTGATTTCTGTAAGAAAGAAGTTTCCCAAATTAAAAATTGCTGACTCCTAAGATGTAGGCAAGAGATCAGTCTTCAGCTTCCACAGCAACCCCAGGGGACAGAGCCTTCCACCGGTAGCTAGCGCCAGATTCTTCTGACTCCCGCAGTCTTCAAACTTATAGGAAGCGGGCAGCACAGAATGACCTAGACCCTTCCTACTCAATGTATTAAAACTGTAATTGCTAACCCTATCAAACAGGCTTGCGTAGAGAAATATTATCCAGTTCACAAAATATTTCTCTAACCATAACATCAGCTCTTTAAAAATAAGTTAAACTCCAAAGACTAAGAGGTTTTAATGAAATGAGTCCAGGCAAGCAATTTCTTCAAAAGTGCTCAGCCCAGCATCAAGATCTGAGCTTGACAGCCTTGAACTGCACGATTCTCGAGGGATCTCAATGCCTGAGTGAGCCTCCCAAGGTGCCTCACTAACTCTCAAAGTGGGACATGGGCCTGGGGAAGAGAGCCCAGTTATTCCAAGTCTGCACAATCATGTATTTTTTTCTTCAAATGCTTGATCTCCAGGGACTACTCTGCAAAAGGAAAAGCTAATTTACCACAAAACATTTAATAAAGAAAAGATAACAAAGAAAATCCTCTTTTAATCACATTGCATGCTCAAGACATCTTTCGTGGTGAGAATGGATAAATTTAAACCATAGACAAGGACACTTTAAACATTTTCCTTATGGAAACAAATGGATTTATCCATTGTTTTGCAGTAAACATCTAATAAGTGTCCACTCTTCACCAAGCACTGGACAAGGCACTGGCGATGCTGTAAGGAAAGAGGTTTGCTCTCTGACAGCCAGCAGTGCATATTGCCATACATGTAATTTCTTCTAGTTGCAGATGGAATAAAATAAATACCAAATAAAAGCACAAGCAAACTACTATGGACACCCAGAAGTAATAATAAAGACAATGATGACAGAGGTAGTAATAAAATATTAATAATATGGTAGCTACATTTTCGAAACACTGGGCACCTGGGTGAGTGATTTATATGCATTGTAGTGCAGAGTCTTCACAGCAATCCTATGTGGCAGATACTATATCATCTCCATTTTGCAAATTTAGAAACTGACACATGCAGAGAAAGGCATGCAAGGGAAATTCACAAAGGAATATTACTTAAGCCATAACCTGGGAGGACGAATGGGAGTTAGACAGATGGAAGCAGACAAGGGGAGTCTGTCCAAGAAAACAGCACAAGATATAAAGAACAAAGAAATCCTAACCAAAACTAAATGGGCAATTGTGTTGAGAATGGAGGAAGGTAGCACTAAAAACGATGTCCAGTATTTAAAGCATTTGGAACAGCATCACACACATAGCAGACGCTCAGCAGACAGAGTGGTAGGGAAGCGACTGTATGCAGCTCTCGGCTCCAGCCACACTTCTGCTTCTCCCGGCTGTGTTAATTGATATTTGCTTTTTGCTCAGTCTAAAGGCACTTTTACTATTATTTTTGATCTTTTAACTTGTTTCATAGCTCCTTTCTTTTTCCCTGTAAACAGAAAGAAAATGCAACCACGGCTGAACAATAGGCTGGCATGCCAAACAAAAGCTTGAAATGTGAAAGAGCAAAAAATCTATCTTGTCAGCTCATCAGCAAGACTGAACAAAAGTTGCCATACAGTGACAGGTAGGAAACTCGGAGGGTAAATGCAAGACATCAAAATGTCAGCCCCAGTGATAGGAGAAGTGTACTAACCTCTGAACACCTACTTTGTGCCAGCACTTCACTCCTTTCTCTCTAACTCTGCCCATGTGGCACTAGTATTCCTGGTCCACAGATGAGAAAACTTACACCCATGGATGTAAAATACTTACCTGAAATCACTGCAGTTCCCGACAGCAGACTCAAGTTTTGAAACCCCTCTGTTTCCAAGTCTTATGTTCTTTTCATTTTAACGCATTGCCTCCATAAGAACTAATAGTTCCATAGGGTCTTATAGTAGAGGCTTTATATACAGTATTATATATATTAAATATTACACATATATTTAGTGTAACATAAATGTTTAATATTTGATGTATTACTTACTGAAACCATGAATAAATATTGAACCAGTTAAACGTTGCGATCCCATAACAAGTTTTCATGAGTATGTACTTGAGAAACAGTAATGAGTAAAACAGAGATAGGTAAATGTTTAATATTTGATGTATTACTTACTGAAACCATGAATAAATATTGAACCAGTTAAATGTTGCGATCCCATAACAAGTTTTCATGAGTATGTACTTGAGAAACAGTAATGAGTAAAACAGAGATAGAAGATTGGCTCTATTTACCACTCTTTATTGGGGTATTAAGTAAAAAGTATGAAAAAATATTTGTAGCACTACTCAAGTCACGAAATACTTCAGTACTTTTTGTGCTTTTAAAGATTCTCTTAAAGTTAAAATGGTTAATCTTTCAAAAAAAAAAAAAAAACTGGAAAAGCTGTTTGATGGAGTCGGGGAAAGCACCAGATCAAAGCTGAGACCTGCAGAATTTCCTGATCGTGTGCAGGCTGCCTCTGACCATCCCTAATCCTCTGCCTTCAGAGGTATCAGGCTTCTTGCAGATTCTAGTGATTAAGCAAAATGTTGTTTTCGGAAGATAGAAAAAACTGAGACTTTATCTAAATAGCTTTGCCTGAGTGTGAGTTGTTACCACTGTTTGATTTAAATTTAATTCAAAAGCATTTAGAATTGGTTTAACTCTGTAAATGAAAAATAAGCAAGAGTGCAATGCTATTGATTAAACCATACAAACAGAAATAATAGATTTGTACCCTTTATCTGATCCTAGCCATGCCTTAGGTCTATGTGGGGCTGTGTAAATTTCAAAGCAATTTTATATGTACAGATCATCTTGACTTATGATGGTTCGACTTAACAATTTTTTGACTTTATGATGGTGATACACATTCAGAAGAAAGCAAACTTTTAGTGCCCATACAGCCATTCTGTTTTTCACTTTCAGTACAGTATTCAGTAAATTACGTGAGACATTTAACACTTTATTATAAAATAGGTTTTGTGTTAGATGATTTTGCTCAACTGTAGACTAATGTAAGTGTTCTAAACACATTTAAGGTAGGTTGGGCTAAGCAATGATGTTTGGTAGGTTAGGTGTATTAAATGCATTTTTGACTTATGACATTTTCAACTTATGATGGGTTTATCCAAACATAACCTCATTGCAATTTGAGGAGCATCTGTGGTTATTTTTGAATTGCATTAGGTCAAGATTCCCATGAAGTAGATAGTGTAGGACATAGAATCAACCCTTTATGGTATGAAACTCAAGGCCTGAAGATATTAAACAATTTTCTTATTGTTTCAGAGTTAGAGAAGAGTGCGTGAGGGCTATGAATTTTGTCTCAGCGACGGTTCTTCCAGTGTTCTTTCTGTTGCTCTAGCAGCCTATGAGACAAGGAAAGGCACCACAGACCCCACATCCCTCTCTTGGGGATTCTACGGCAATATAGAGCGAGTACAACCTGAGACTGATTTCTTAAGAAATGCCAAGAGATTCTTTAATCAGCAATTTGGGGATACTTTGTCCATTTGGTAAATATCTCAGTTGAGAGCAATACGTTGCAGAATGATTTTCTCTGGAAATTCAGGCTTATATTAACTGCACTTAAAATTTCTTTAATATTCCTGGG